>NW_027039208.1:30000-50247 GCF_034236695.1 Oncorhynchus nerka | reverse complement strand
CTGCTGTTCTGATTGGTGGCAGTGATGGGGCAGTGATGTCTATACTGCTGTTCTGATTGGTGGTAGTAATGGGGGAGGGCAGATGTCTATACTATATTCTGATTGGTGGTAGTAATGGGGAGAGCAGAGTGTCTATACTGTTTACTGTTCTGATTGGTGGTAATGGGGGAGAGAGGTAAGAATGTCTACTCACTGCTGTTCTGATTGGTAGTATTATTAGAGAGGGCCAAGTGTCTCTCTGCTGTTCTGTTTGGTGGTAGTAATGGGGAGCAGAGTGTCTATGCTGTTTGATTGGTGGTAGTAATGGGGGAGGGCAGAGTGTCTATCTGCTGTTCTGATTGGTGGTAGTAATGGGGGCAGAGTGTCTATACTGCTGTTCTGATTGGTGGTAGTAATGGGGGAGGGGACTGCGTTGGTGGTAGTAATGTCTATACTGCTGTTCTGAGTTGGTGGTAGTAATGGGGAGGGGCAGAGTTTCTATACTGCTGTTCTGATTGGTGGTAGTAATGGGGGGGGTAGAGTGTCTATACTGCTGTTCTGATTGGTGGTAGTAATGGGGAGGGGGGAGCAAGTGTCTATACTGCTGTTCTGATTGGTGGTAGTAATGGGGAGGGCAGAGTGTCTATACTGCTGTTCTGATTGGTGGTAGTAATGGGGGAGGGGCAGAGTGTCTATACTGCTGTTCTGATTGGTGGTAGTAATGGGGGAGGGGCAGAGTGTCTATACTGCTGTTCTGATTGGTGGTAGTAATGAGGGGGTGTCTATACTGCTGTTCTGATTGGTGGTAGTAATGGGGGAGGGGGCAGAGTGTCTATACTGCTGTTCTGATTGGTGTAGTAATGTGGGGAGCAGAGTGTCTATACTGCTGTTCTGATTGGTGGTAGTAATGGAGGGGGGCAGAGTGTCTATACTGCTGTTCTGATTGGTGGTAGTAATGGGGGGCAGAGTGTCTATACTGCTGTTCTGATTGGTGGTAGTAATGGGGGAGGGGCAGAGTGTCTACACTGCTGTTCTGATTGGTGGTAGTAATGGGGGGGTGCTAGACTGTGTTCTATACTGCTGTTCTGATTGGTGGTAGTAATGGGGGAGGGGCAGAGTGTCTATACTGCTGTTCTGATTGGTGGTAGTAATGGCTGGGGGAGGGGCAGAGTGTCTATACTGCTGTTCTGATTGGTGGTAGTAATGGGGCAGGGGTTCAGAGTGTCTATACTGCTGTTCTGATTGGTGGTAGTAATGGGGGGGAGGGGCAGAGTGTCTATACTGCTGTTCTGATTGGTGGTAGTAATGGAGGGAGGAGCAGAGTGTCTATACTGCTGTTCTGATTGGTGGTAGTAATGGGCAGAGTGTCTATACTGCTGTTCTGATTGGTGGTAGTAATAGAGGGCAGAGTGTCTATACTGCTGTTCTGATTGGTGGTAGTAATGGGGGGGCAGAGTGTCTATACTGCTGTTCTGATTGGTGGTAGTAATGGGGGAGGCAGAGTGTCTATACTGCTGTTCTGATTGGTGGTAGTAATGGGGGAGGGCAGAGTGTCTATACTGCTGTTCTGATTGGTGGTAGTAATGGGGAGGGGCAGAGTGTCTATACTGCTGTTCTGATTGGTGGTAGTAATGGGGAGGGGCAGAGTGTCTCTACTGCTGTTCTGATTGGTGGTAGTAATGGTGTCTATGCTGCTGTTCTGATTGGTGGAGTGAGGGGGGTCTATACTGCTGTTCTGATTGGTGGTAGTAATGGGAGTGTCTATACTGCTGTTCTGATTGGTGGTAGTAATGGGGGAGGGGCAGAGTGTCTATACTGCTGTTCTGATTGGTGGTAGTAATGGGGAGGGCAGAGTGTCTATACTGCTGTTCTGATTGGTGGTAGTAATGGGGGAGGGCAGAGTGTCTACACTGCTGTTCTGATTGGTGGTAGTAATGGGGAGGTCTATACTGCTGGCAGAGTGTCTATACTGCTGTTCTGATTGGTGGTAGTAATGGGGGGAGGCAGAGTGTCTATACTGCTGTTCTGATTGGTGGTAGTAATGGGGAGGGGCAGAGTGTCTATACTGCTGTTCTGATTGGTGGTAGTAATGGGGAGGGGCAGAGTGTCTATACTGCTGTTCTGATTGGTGGTAGTAATGGGGAGGCAGAGAGTGTCTATACTGCTGTTCTGATTGGTGGTAGTAATGGGGAGGGGCAGAGTGTCTATACTGCTGTTCTGATTGGTGGTAGTAATGGGGGGGCAGAGTGTCTATACTGCTGTTCTGATTGGTGGTAGTAATGGGGGGGGGCAGAGTGTCTATACTGCTGTTCTGATTGGTGGTAGTAATGGGGGGAGGGGCAGAGTGTCTATACTGCTGTTCTGATTGGTGGTAGTAATGGGGGAGGGCAGAGTGTCTATACTGCTGTTCTGATTGGTGGTAGTAATGGGGAGGGCAGAGTGTCTATACTGCTGTTCTGATTGGTGGTAGTAATGGGGGTCTACTGCTGTTCTGATTGGTGGTAGTAATGGGCAGAGTGTCTATACTGCTGTTCTGATTGGTGGTAGTAATGGGGGAGGGCAGAGTGTCTATACTGCTGTTCTGATTGGTGGTAGTAATGGGGGAGGGGCAGAGTGTCTATACTGCTGTTCTGATTGGTGGTAGTAATGGGGGAGGGGCAGAGTGTCTATACTGCTGTTCTGATTGGTGGTAGTAATGGGGGAGGGGGCAGAGTGTCTATACTGCTGTTCTGATTGGTGGTAGTAATGGGGGAGGGGCAGAGTGTCTATACTGCTGTTCTGATTGGTGGTAGTAATGGGGAGGGGCAGAGTGTCTATACTGCTGTTCTGATTGGTGGTAGTAATGGGGGAGGGGCAGAGTGTCTATACTGCTGTTCTGATTGGTGGTAGTAATGGGGGAGGGGCAGAGTGTCTATACTGCTGTTCTGATTGGTGGTAGTAATGGGGGAGGGGCAGAGTGTCTATACTGCTGTTCTGATTGGTGGTAGTAATGGGGGAGGGGCAGAGTGTCTATACTGCTGTTCTGATTGGTGGTAGTAATGGGGGAGGGCAGAGTGTCTATACTGCTGTTCTGATTGAGTGGTAGTAATGGGGGAGGGCAGAGTGTCTATACTGCTGTTCTGTTCAGAGTGTCTATACTGCTGTTCTGATTGGTGGTAGTAATGGGGAGGGCAGAGTGTCTATACTGCTGTTCTGATTGGTGGTAGTAATGGGGGAGGGGCAGAGTGTCTATACTGCTGTTCTGATTGGTGGTAGTAATGGGGGAGGGGCAGAGTGTCTATACTGCTGTTCTGATTGGTGGTAGTAATGGGGGAGGGCAGAGTGTCTATACTGCTGTTCTGATTGGTGGTAGTAATGGGGGGGGCAGAGTGTCTATACTGCTGTTCTGATTGGTGGTAGTAATGGGGAGGGCAGAGTGTCTATACTGCTGTTCTGATTGGTGGTAGTAATGGGGGAGGGGCAGAGTGTCTATACTGCTGTTCTGATTGGTGGTAGTAATGGGGAGGGCAGAGTGTCTATACTGCTGTTCTGATTGGTGGTAGTAATGGGGAGGGGCAGAGTGTCTATACTGCTGTTCTGATTGGTGGTAGTAATGGGGGAGGGGCAGAGTGTCTATACTGCTGTTCTGATTGGTGGTAGTAATGGGGGGGGCAGAGTGTCTATACTGCTGTTCTGATTGGTGGTAGTAATGGGGGGCAGAGTGTCTATACTGCTGTTCTGATTGGTGGTAGTAATGGGGGGGGCAGAGTGTCTATACTGCTGTTCTGATTGGTGGTAGTAATGGGGGGAGGGGCAGAGTGTCTATACTGCTGTTCTGATTGGTGGTAGTAATGGGGGAGGGACAGAGTGTCTATACTGCTGTTCTGATTGGTGGTAGTAATGGGGGAGGGACAGAGTGTCTATACTGCTGTTCTGATTGGTGGTAGTAATGGGGAGGGACAGAGTGTCTATACTGCTGTTCTGATTGGTGGTAGTAATGGGGGAGGGCAGAGTGTCTATACTGCTGTTCTGATTGGTGGTAGTAATGGGGGGCAGAGTGTCTATACTGCTGTTCTGATTGGTGGTAGTAATGGGGAGGGGCAGAGTGTCTATACTGCTGTTCTGATTGGTGGTAGTAATGGGGGAGGGGCAGAGTGTCTATACTGCTGTTCTGATTGGTGGTAGTAATGGGGTGGCAGAGTGTCTATACTGCTGTTCTGATTGGTGGTAGTAATGGGGGAGGGCAGAGTGTCTATACTGCTGTTCTGATTGGTGGTAGTAATGGGGAGGGGCAGAGTGTCTATACTGCTGTTCTGATTGGTGGTAGTAATGGGGTGTCAGAGTGTCTATACTGCTGTTCTGATTGGTGGTAGTAATGGGGGAGGCAGAGTGTCTATACTGCTGTTCTGATTGGTGGTAGTAATGGGGGAGGGCCAGAGTGTCTATACTGCTGTTCTGATTGGTGGTAGTAATGGGGGAGGGACAGAGTGTCTATACTGCTGTTCTGATTGGTGGTAGTAATGGGGGGAGGGACAGAGTGTCTATACTGCTGTTCTGATTGGTGGTAGTAATCGGGGGGGGGGGGGGGCAGAGTGTCTATACTGCTGTTGTGATTGGTGGAAGTAATGGGGGGGGCAGAGTGTCTATACTGCTGTTCTGATTGGTGGTAGTAATGGGGGGGGGGCAGAGTGTCTATACTGCTGTTCTGATTGGTGGTAGTAATGGGGGGGGGGCAGAGTGTCTATACTGCTGTTCTGATTGGTGGTAGTAATGGGTAGATCAACGCTCTGCTCTCTGTGTGTTCGGTAGTAACCCTTAGAATAATGTGAAAGAACAGAAAGTTGATTTCTCTCAAATTTGGTTCACAAATGTGTTTACATTTACATTTACATTTAAGTCATTTAGCAGACGCTCTTATCCAGAGCGACTTACAAATTGGTGCTTTCACCTTATGACATCCAGTGGAGCAGCCACTTTACAATAGTGCATCTAGGTCTTTTAAGGGGGGGGGGGAGAAGGACTACTTTATCCTATCCTAGGTATTCCTTAAAGAGGTGGGGTTTCAGGTGTCTCCGGAAGGTGGTGATTGACTCCGCTGTCCTGGCGTCGTGGGGAGTTTGTTCCACCATTGGGGGGCCAGAGCAGCGAACAGTTTTGACTTGGCTGGCGGGAACTGTACGTCCTCAGTGGTAGGGAGGCGAGCAGGCCAGAGGTGGATGAGCGCAGTGCCCTTGTTTGGGTGTAGGGCCTGATCAGAGCCTGGAGGTACTGAGGTGCCGTTCCCCTCACAGCTCCGTAGGCAAGCACCATGGTCTTGTAGCGGATGCGAGCTTCAACTGGAAGCCAGTGGAGAGAGCGGAGGAGCGGGGTGACGTGAGAGAACTTGGGAAGGTTGAACACCAGACGGGCTGCGGCGTTCTGGATGAGTTGTAGGGGTTTAATGGCACAGGCAGGAGCCCAGCCAACAGCGAGTTGCAGTAATCCAGACGGGAGATGACAAGTGCCTGGATTAGGACCTGCGCCGCTTCCTGTGTGAGCAAGGTCGTACTCTGCGGATGTTGTAGAGCATGAACCTACAGGACGGGCCACCGCCTTGATGTTAGTTGAGAACGACAGGGTGTTGTCAGGATCACGCCAAGGTTCTTAGCGCTCTGGGAGGAGGACACAGTGGGTTTGTCAACCGTGATGGCGAGATCATGGAGCGGGCAGTCCTTCCCGGGAGGAAGAGCAGCTCCGTCTTGCCGAGAGTTCAGCTTGAGGTGGTGATCCGTCATCCACACTGATATGTCTGCCAGACATGCAGAGATGCGATTCGCCACCTGGTCATCAGAAGGGGAAGGAAGATTAATTGTGTGTCGTCTGCATAGCAATGATAGGAGAGACCATGTGAGGTTATGACAGAGCCAAGTGACTTGGTGTATAGCGAGAATAGGAGAGGGCCTAGAACAGAGCCCTGGGGGACACCAGTGGTGAGAGCACGTGGTGAGGGAGGAGTTCTCGCCACGCCACCTGGTAGGAGCGACCTGTCAGGTAGGACGCAATCAAGCGTGGGCCGCGCCGGAGATGCCCAACTCGGAGAGGGTGGAGAGGAGGATCTGATGGTTCACAGTATCGAAGGCAGCCGATAGGTCTAGAAGGATGAGAGCAGAGGAGAGAGAGTTAGCTTTAGCAGTGCGGAGCGCCTCCGTGATACAGAAAGAGCAGTCTCAGTTGAATGACTAGTCTTGAAACCTGACTGATTTGGATCAAGAAGGTCATTCTGAGAGAGATAGCGGGAGAGCTGGCCAAGGGACGGCACGTTCAAGGGTTTTGGAGAGAAAAGAAAGAAGGGATACTGGTCTGTAGTTGTTGACATCGGAGGGATCGAGTGTAGGTTTTTCAGAAGGGTGCAACTCTCGCTCTCTTGAAGACGGAAGGGGACGTAGCCAGCGGTCAGGGATGAGTTGATGAGCGAGGTGAGGTAAGGAGAAGGTCTCCGGAAATGGTCTGGAGAAGAGAGGAGGGGATAGGGTCAAGCGGGCAGGTTGTTGGGCGGCCGGCCGTCACAAGGCGCGAGATTTCATCTGGAGAGAGGGGAGAAAGAGGTCAGAGCACAGGGTAGGGCAGTGTGAGCAGAACCAGCGGTGTCGTTTGACTTAGCAAGCGAGGATCGGATGTCGTCGACCTTCTTTTCAAAATGGTTGACGAAGTCATCTGCAGAGAGGGAGGGGGGATTCAGGAGGGAGGAGAAGGTGGCAAAGAGCTTCCTAGGGTTAGAGGCAGATGCTTGGAATTTAGAGTGGTAGAAAGTGGCTTTAGCAGCAGCGACAGAAGAGGAAAATGTAGAGAGGAGGGAGTGAAAGGATGCCAGGTCCGCAGGGAGGCGAGTTTTCCTCCATTTCCGCTCGGCTGCCCGGAACCCTGTTCTGTGAGCTCGCAATGAGTCGTCGAGCCACGGAGCGGGGGGGAGGACCGAGCCGGCCTGGAGGATAGGGGACATAGAGAGTCAAAGGATGCAGAAAGGGAGGAGAGGAGGGTTGAGGAGGCAGAATCAGGAGATAGGTTGGAGAAAGGTTTGGGCAGAGGAAGAGATGATAGGATGGAAGGAGAGAGTAGCGGGGAGAGAGAGCGAAGGTTGGGACGGCGCGATACCATCCAGTAGGGGCAGTGTGGGAAGTGTTGGATGAGAGCGAGAGTGAAAAGGATACAAGGTAGTGGTCGGAGACTTGGAGGAGTTGCAATGAGGTTAGTGGAAGAACAGCATCTAGTAAAGATGAGGTCAGGCGTATTGCCTGCCTTGTGAGTAGGGGGAAGGTGAGAGGGTGAGGTCAAAGAGGAGAGGAGTGGAAAGAAGGAGGCAGAGAGGAAGAGTCAAGGTAGGCGTGGGGAGGTTAAAGTCGCCCAGAACTGTGAGAGGTGAGCCGTCCTCAGGAAAGGAGCTTATCAAGGCATCAAGCTCATTGATGAACTCTCCGAGGAACCTGGAGGGCGATAAATGATAAGGATGTTAAGCTTGAAAGGGCTGGTAACTGTGACAGCATGGAATTCAAAGGAGGCGATAGACAGATGGGTAAGGGAAAGAGAGAATGACCACTTGGGAGAGATGAGGATCCCGGTGCCACCACCCGCTGACCAGAAGCTCTCGGGGTGTGCGAGAACACGTGGGCGGACGAAGAGAGAGCAGTAGGAGTAGCAGTGTTATCTGTGGTGATCCATGTTTCCGTCAGTGCCAAGAAGTCGAGGGACTGGAGGGAAGCATAGGCTGAGATGAACTCTGCCTTGTTGGCCGCAGATCGGCAGTTCCAGAGGCTACCGGAGACCTGGAACTCCACGTGGGTCGTGGGCGCTGGGACCACCAGATTAGGGTGGCCGCGGCCACGCGGTGTGGGAGCGTTTGTATGGTCTGTGCAGAGAGGAGAGAATAGGGATAGACAGACACATAGTTGACAGGCTACAGAAGAGGCTACGCTAATGCAAAGGAGATTGGAATGACAAGTGGACTACACGTCTCGAATGTTCAGAAAGTTGAGCTTACGTAGCAAGAATCTTATTGACTAAAATGATTAAAAAATGATACAGTACTGCTGAAGTAGGCTAGCTGGCAGTGGCTGCGTTGTTGACTTTGTAGGCTAGCTGGCAGTGGCTGCGTTGTTGAGGGGGGCTAGCTGGCTAGCTAGCAGTGTTGATTACGTTACGTTGCGTTAAAAACGACAATAGCTGGCTAGCTAACCTAGAAAATCGCTCTAGACTACACAATTATCTTTGATACAGAGACGGCTATGTAGCTAGCTATGTAGCTAGCTACGATCAAACAAATCAAACCGTTGTACTGTAATGAAATTAAATGAAAATGTGATACTACCTGTGGAGCGAGGCGGAATGCGACCGGGTTGTTGAGTTCTAATCGGTAGGCGTTGGCTAGCTAGCAGTGTCTCCTCGTTAAGGACGACAAATAGCTGGCTGCGTTGTTGATTCAGGGGCTGGCTGGCTAGCTAGCTAGCAGTGTTGATTACGTTACGTTGCGTTAAAAGAACGACAATAGCTGGCTAGGTAACCTAGAAAATCGCTCTAGACTACACAATTATCTACACAATTATCTTTGATACAGAGACGGCTATGTAGCTAGCTATGTAGACGGTGGGCGTTAGCTAGCTGGCTAGCTGCTGGGCAGATACGTTAGGACGACGAAATACGATAATTACGCAATTATCTTTGATACAAAGACGGCTATGTAGCTAGCTAAGAAGAAATTGCTAAGATTAGACAAATCAAACCGTTGTACTATAATGAAATGTAATGAAAAGTTATACTACCTGCAGACCGAAGTGCAGACCGAAGTGCGGATGTGTTTGTGTTTTACATCCCTGTTATCCATCCACCTGACAGGTGTGGCAAGTCAAGAAGCTGATTAAACAGCATGATCATTACACAGGTGCACCTTGTGCTGGGGACAACAAAGGTCACTCTAAAATGTGTAGTTTTGTCACACAACACAATGCCACAGATGTCTCAAATTTTGAGGTTTAGGGCTCCTGGGCACCTGGCTCCCAAGTGGGTGGGCCTATCTGGACAGGCCCACCCGTAGCTGTGACCCTGCCCAATCATGTGAAGTTTAGAGGTTTAGGGATCCTGGGCACCTGGCTCCCAAGTGGGTGGGCCTATCTGGACAGGTCCACCAAAAAGCTGTGACCCTGCCCTATCTGGACAGGCCCACCCATAGCTGTGACCCTGCCCTATCTGGACAGCCCACCCATTTGTGACCCTGCCCTATCTAGGGACAGGCCCACCCATAGCTGTGACCCTGCCCTATCTGGACAGGCCCACCCATAGCTGTGACCCTGCCCTGCCCTATCTGGACAAGCCCACCCATAGCTGTGACCCTGTCCTATCTGGACAGGCCCACCCATAGCTGTGACCCTGCCCTATCTGGACAGGCCCACCCATAGCTGTGACCCTGCCCTATCTGGACAGGCCCACACATAGCTGTGACCCTGCCCTGCCCTATCTGGACAGGCCCACCCATAGCTGTGACCCTGTCCTATCTGGACAGGCCCACCCATAGCTGACCCTGCCCCTATCTGGACAGGCCCACCCATAGCTGTGACCCTGCCCTGTCTGGACAGGCCCACACATAGCTGTGACCCTGCCCTGCCCTATCTGGACAGGCCCACCCATAGCTGTGACCCTGTCCTATCTGGACAGGCCCACCCATAGCTGTGACCCTGCCCTGTCTGGACAGGCCCACCCATAGCTGTGACCCTGTCCTATCTGGACAGGCCCACCCATAGCTGTGACCCTGCCCTATCTGGACAGGCCCACCCATAGCTGTGACCCTGCCCTATCTGGACAGGCCCACCCATAGCTGTGACCCTGCCCTATCTGGACAGGCCCACCCATAGCTGTGACCCTGCCCTATCTGTCTCTGACCTGTCTTCCTGTACCCTCCACAGGGAGTGGGGACAGCTGTACCCTCCACAGGGAGTGGGATAGCTGTACCCTTATACTGTAGCTGTACCCTCCACAGGAGTGGGATTTATACTAGCTGTACCCTCCACAGGAGTGGGATTTACCCTGCTGTAGCTGTACCCTCCACAGGAGGGATTTATACAGGCCCTCCACAGGAGTGGGATTTATACTGTAGCTGTACCCTCCACAGGGAGTGGGATTTATACTGTAGCTGTACCCTCCACTCTGTCTTCCTGTAGCTGTACCCTCCACAGGGAGTGGGATTTATACTGTAGCTGTACCCTCCACAGGGAGTGGGATTTATACTGTAGCTGTGCCCTCCACAGGGAGTGGGATTTATACTGTAGCTGTACCCTCCACAGGGAGTGGGATTTATACTGTAGCTGTACCCTCCACAGGGAGTGGGATTTATACTGTAGCTGTACCCCTCCACAGGGATTTATACTGTAGGCCCTCCACAGGGAGTGGGATTTATACTGTAGCTGTACCCTCCACAGGGATTTATACTGTAGCTGTACCCTCCACAGGGAGTGGGATTTATACTGTAGCTGTACCCTCCACAGGGAGTGGGATTTATACTGTAGCTGTACCCTCCACAGGGAGTGGGATTTATACTGTAGCTGTACCCTCCACAGGGAGTGGGATTTATACTGTAGCTGTACCCTCCACAGGGTGGGATTTATACTGTGGCTGTACCCTCCACAGGGAGTGGGATTTATTTAGCTGTACCCTCCACTGTAGCTGTACCCTCCACAGGGAGTGGGATTTATACTGTAGCTGTACCCTCCACAGGGAGTGGGATTTATACTGTAGCTGTACCCTCCACAGGGAGGGGATTTATACTGTAGCTGTACCCTCCACAGGGATTTATACTGTAGCTGTACCCTGGGATTTATACTGTAGCTGTACCCTCCACAGGGGAGTGGGATTTATACTGTAGCTGTACCCTCCACAGGGAGGGATTTATACTGTAGCTGTACCCTCCACAGGGAGTGGGATTTATACTGTAGCTGCTGTACCCTCCACAGGGAGTGGGATTTATACTGTAGCTGTACCCTCCACAGGGAGTGGGATTTATACTTAGCTGTACTGTAGCTGTACCCTCCACAGGGAGGATTTATACTGTAGCTTACCCTCCACAGGGAGGGATTTATACTGTAGCTGTACCCTGATTTATACCTGTACCCTCCACAGGGAGTGGGATTTATACTGTAGCTGTACCCTCCACAGGGAGTGGGATTTATACTGTAGCTGTACCCTCCACAGGGAGGGGATTTATACTGTAGCTGTACCCTCCACAGGAGTGGGATTTATACTGTAGCTGTACCCTCCACAGGGAGTGGGATTTATACTGTAGCTGTGCCCTCCACAGGGGAGTGGGATTTATACTGTAGCTGTACCCCCACAGGATTTTATACTGTAGCTGTACCCTCCACAGGGAGTGGGATTTATACTGTAGCTGTACCCTCCACAGGGAGTGGGATTTATACTGTAGCTGTACCCTCCACAGGAGTGGCTGTACCCTCCACAGGAGGATTTATACTGTAGCTGTACCCTCCACAGGGAGGGATTTATACTGTAGCTGTACCCTCCACAGGGATTTATACTGTAGCTGTACCCTCCACAGGGAGTGGGATTTATACTGTAGCTGTACCCTCCACAGGGAGTGGGATTTATACTGTAGCTGTACCCTCCACAGGGAGTGGGATTGCTCTGTAGCTGTACCCTCCACAGGGAGTGGGATTTATACTGTAGCTGTACCCTCCACAGGGAGTGGGATTTATACTGTAGCTGTACCCTCCACAGGGAGTGGGATTTATACTGTAGCTGTACCCTCCACAGGGAGTGGGATTTATACTGTAGCTGTACCCTCCACAGGGAGTGGGATTTATACTGTAGCTGTACCCTCCACAGGGGAGTGGGATTTATACTGTAGCTGTACCCTCCACAGGGAGTGGGATTTATACTGTAGCTGTACCCTCCACAGGGAGGGGATTTATACTGTAGCTGTACCCTCCACAGGAGTGGGATTTATGCTGAGCTGTACCCTCCACAGGGAGGGATTTATACTGTAGCTGTACCCTCCACAGGGAGTGGGATTTATACTGTAGCTGTACCCTCCACAGGGATTTATAGCTTATACTGTAGCTGTACCCTCCACAGGGAGTGGGATTTATACTGTAGCTGTACCCTCCACAGGGAGTGGGATTTATACTGTAGCTGTACCCTCCACAGGGAGGGATTTATACTGTAGCTGTACCCTCCACAGGGAGTGGGATTTATGCTGTAGCTGTACCCTCCACAGGGAGTGGGATTTATACTGTGGCTGTACCCTCCACAGGGAGTGGGATTTATACTGTAGCTGTACCCTCCACAGGAGGGGTGGGATTTATACTGTAGCTGTGCCCTCCACCTGTGGCTACCCTCCACAGGGAGTGGGATTTATACTGTGGCTGTGCCCTCCACAGGGAGTGGGATTTATACTGTAGCTGTACCCTCCACAGGGAGGGTGTTTATACTGTAGCTGTACCCTCCACAGGGAGGGGATTTTATACTGTACCCTAGTGGGCTGTACCCTCCACAGGGAGTGGGATTTATACTGTAGCTGTACCCTCCACAGGGGTGGGATTTATACTGTAGCTGTACCCTCCACAGGGAGGAGTGGGATTTATACTGTGGCTGTACCCTCCACAGGGAGTGGGATTTATACTGTAGCTGTACCCTCCACAGGGATTTATACTGTAGCTGTACCCTCCACAGGGAGTGGGATTTATACTGTAGCTGTACCCTCCACAGGGAGTGGGATTTATACTGTAGCTGTACCCTCCACAGGGAGTGGGATTTATACTGTAGCTGTACCCTCCACAGGGAGGGAGTGGGGAGCTGTGCCCTTATACTGTAGCTGCTGTACCCTCCACAGGGAGTGGGATTTATACTGTAGCTGTACCCTCCACAGGGAGTGGGATTTATACTGTAGCTGTACCCTCCACAGGGGGATTTATACTGTAGCTGTACCCTCCACAGGGAGTGGGATTTATACTGTAGCTGTACCCTCCACAGGGAGTGGGATTTATACTGTAGCTGTACCCTCCACACTGTAGCTGTACCCTCCACAGGGAGTGGGTTTATACTGTAGCTGTACCCTCCACAGGGAGTGGGATTTATACTGTAGCTGTACCTCCACAGGGAGGGGATTTATACTGTAGCTGTACCCTCCACCTGTAGCTGTACCCTCCACAGGGAGTGGGATTTATACTGTAGCTGTACCCTCCACAGGGAGGGGATTTATACTGGCTGTACCCTCCACTGTAGCTGTACCCTCCACAGGGAGTGGGATTTATACTGTAGCTGTACCCTCCACAGGGAGTGGGATTTATACTGTAGCTGTACCCTCCACAGGGAGTGGGATTTATACTGTAGCTGTACCCTCCACAGGGAGTGGGATTTATACTGTAGCTGTACCCTCCACAGGGATTTATGCTGTAGCTGTACCCTCCACAGGGAGTGGGATTTATACTGTAGCTGTACCCTCCACAGGGAGTGGGATTTATACTGTAGCTGTACCCTCCACAGGGAGTGGGATTTATACTGTAGCTGTACCCTCCACAGGGAGTGGGATTTATACTGTAGCTGTGCCCTCCACAGGAGGAGGATTTATACTGTAGCTGTACCCTCCACAGGGAGGGATTTATACTGTAGCTGTACCCTCCACAGGGAGTGGGATTTATACTGTAGCTGTACCCTCCACAGGGAGTGGGATTTATACTGTAGCTGTACCCTCCACAGGGAGTGGGATTTATACTGTAGCTGTACCCTCCACAGGGAGTGGGATTTATACTGTAGCTGTACCCTCCACAGGGAGTGGGATTTATACTGGGCTGTACCCTCCACAGGGAGTGGGATTTATACTGTAGCTGTGCCCTCCACAGGGAGTGGGATTTATACTGTAGCTGTACCCTCCACAGGGAGGGATTTATACTGTAGCTGTACCCTCCACAGGGAGTGGGATTTATACTGTAGCTGTACCCTCCACAGGGAGTGGGATTTATACTGTAGCTGTACCCTCCACAGGGAGAGGGATTTATCTGTAGCTGTACCCTCCACAGGGAGTGGGATTTATACTGTGGCTGTACCCTCCACAGGGAGTGGGATTTATACTGTAGCTGCTGTGCCCTCCACAGGAGTGGGATTTATACTGTAGCTGTACCCTCCACAGGGAGGGGGATTTATACTGGGTACCCTCCACAGGGATTTATACTGTAGCTGTACCCTCCACAGGGATTTATCTGTAGCTGTACCCTCCACAGGGAGTGGGATTTATACTGTAGCTGTACCCTCCAGGGAGGGATTTACTGTGCTGTACCCTCCACAGGGAGGGGATTTATACTGTAGCTGTACCCTCCACAGGGGGAGTGGGATTTATACTGTAGCTGTACCCTCCACAGGGAGTGGGATTTATACTGTAGCTGTACCCTCCCAGGGAGGGATTTATACTGTAGCTGTACCCTCCACAGGGTGGGATTTATACTGTAGCTGTACCCTCCACAGGGGATTTATACTGTAGCTGTACCCTCCACAGGGAGTGGGATTTATACTGTAGCTGTACCCTCCACAGGGAGTGGGATTTATACTGTAGCTGTACCCTCCACAGGGAGTGGGATTTATACTGTAGCTGTACCCTCCACAGGGAGTGGGATTTATACTGTAGCTGTACCCTCCACAGGGAGTGGGATTTATACTGTAGCTGTGCCCTCCACAGGGAGGATTTATACTGTAGCTGCCCTCCACAGGGAGTGGGATTTATACTGTAGCTGTACCCTCCACAGGGAGTGGGATTTATGTACCCTGAGTAGCTGTAGCTGTACCCTCCACAGGGAGTGGGATTTATACTGTAGCTGTACCCTCCACAGGGAGTGGGATTTATACTGTAGCTGTACCCTCCACAGGGGATTTATACTGTAGCTGTACCCTCACAGGATTTATACTGTGGCTGTACCCTCCACAGGGAGGGGATTTATACTGTAGCTGTACCCTCCACAGGGAGTGGGTTTATACTGTAGCTGTACCCTCCACAGGGAGTGGGATTTATACTGTAGCTGTACCCTCCACAGGGAGTGGGATTTATACTGTAGCTGTACCCTCCACAGGAGTGGGATTTATACTGTAGCTGCTGTACCCTCCACAGGGAGGATTTATACTGTAGCTGTACCCTCCACAGGGAGAGATACCCTTATACTGTAGCTGTACCCTCCACAGGGAGGGGGATTTATACTGTAGCTGTGCCCTCCACAGGGAGTGGGTTTATGCTGTAGCTGTACCCTCCACAGGGAGGGGATTTATACTGTGGCTGTACCCTCCACAGGGAGTGGGATTTATACTGTGGCTGTACCCTCCACAGGGGGATTTATGCTGTGGCTGTACCCTCACAGGGATTTATACTGTAGCTGCCCTCCACAGGGAGTGGGATTTATACTGTAGCTGTACCCTCCACAGGGATTTATACTGTAGCTGTACCCTCCACAGGGAGTGGGATTTATGCTGTAGCTGTACCCTCCACAGGAGGGATTTATACTGTAGCTGTACCCTCCACAGGAGTGGGATTTATACTGTAGCTGTACCCTCCACAGGGGAGTGGGATTTATACTGTAGCTGTACCCTCCACAGGGAGTGGGATTTATACTGTGGCTGTACCCTCCACAGGGATGGGATTTATACTGCTGTAGCTGTACCCTCACAGGAGTGGTTTATACTGTAGCTGTACCCTCCACAGGGAGGGTACCCTCCATTTTAGCTGTACCCTCCACAGGGATTTATACTGTAGCTGTACCCTCCACAGGGAGTGGGATTTACTGTGCTGTACCCTCCACAGGGATTTAGCTGTAGCTGTACCCTCCACAGGGGTGGGATTTATAGCTGTACCCTCACAGGGCTGTACCCTCCCAGGGAGTGGGATTTATACTGTGGGGGGTGGGGTTATGCTGCTGCTGTGCCCTCCACAGGTTAGTGGGATTTATACTGTAGCTGTACCCTCCACAGGATTTATACTGTAGCTGTACCCTCCACAGGGAGTGGGATTTATACTGTAGCTGTACCCTCCACAGGGACTGTGGGATTTATGCTGTAGCTGTACCCTCCCACAGGGAGTGGGATTTATACTGTAGCTGTACCCTCCACAGGGAGTGGGATTTATACTGTAGCTGTGCCTGCCCTCCAGGGATTTATGCTGTAGCTGTACCCTCCACGGGAGTGGGATTTCACCCACCACTGTACTGCTGTACCCTCACAGGGAGTGGGATTTATACTGCTAGCTTTACCCTCCACAGGAGTGGGATTTATACTGTAGCTGTACCCTCCACAGTGGGATTTATACTGTAGCTGTACCCTCCACAGGGAGGGATTTATACTGTAGCTGTACCCTCCACAGGGAGGGATTTATACTGTAGCTGTACCCTCCACAGGGAGAGTTTATACAGCTGTAGTCCACAGGGTTTATACTGTAGCTGTACCCTCCACAGGGAGTGGGATTTATACTGTAGCTGTACCCTCCACTTATACAGGCTTTACCCTCCCAGTGGGATTTATACTGTAGCTGTACCCTCCACAGGGAGTGGGATTTATACTGTAGCTGTATGCCCTCCACAGGGAGTGGGATTTTGTACCCTCCACAGGGATTTATGCTGTAGCTGTGCACTCCACAGGGAGTGGGTTTATGCTGTGGCTATTGCCCTCCACAGGGAGTGGGATTTACCCTCCACAGGGAGAGTTTATCTGTAGCTGTACCCTCCACAGGGAGTGGGATTTATACTGTGGCTGTGCCCTCCACAGGGGAGGAGTCCACAGGGATTTATGCTGTAGCTGTACCCTCCACAGGAGTGGGATTTTATACTGTAGCTGTACCCTCACAGGGGGATTTATACTGTAGCTGTACCCTCCACAGGGAGTGGGATTTATACTGTGGCTGTACCCTCCACAGGGAGGAGTGGGATTTATACTGTTTCACAGGGAGGAGTGCTGTAGCTGTACCCTCCACAGGGATTGGGATTTATACTGTAGCTGTACCCTCCACAGGGAGGATTTATACTGTAGCTGTACCCTCCACAGGAGGATTTATACTGTAGCTGTACCCTCCACAGGAGTGGGATTTATACTGTAGCCACCCTCCACAGGGAGGGGATTTATACTGTAGCTGTACCCTCCACAGGGAGGGGTTTATACTGTAGCTGTACCCTCCACAGGGATTTATACTGTAGCTGTACCCTCCACAGGGATTGGGTTTATACTGTAGCTGTACCCTCCACAGGGAGTGGGATTTTATACTGTAGCTGTACCCTCCACAGGGAGGATTTATACTGTAGCTGTGCCCTCCACAGGGATTTATACTGTAGCTGTACCCTCCACAGGGAGTGGGATTTGCTCTGGCTGTACCCTCCACAGGAGTGGGATTTATACTGTAGCTGTACCCTCCACAGGGTGGGATTTACAGTTGCTCTGGCTGTACCCTCCACAGGGAGTGGGATTTATACTGTGGCTGTACCCTCCACAGGGAGTGGGATTTATACTGTAGCTGTACCCTCCACAGGAGTGGGAGGGATTTATACTGTAGCTGTACCCTCCACAGGAGTGGGATTTATACTGTAGCTGTGCCCTCCACAGGGAGGGGATTTATACTGTAGCTGTACCCTCACAGGGAGTGGGATTTATACTGTAGCTGTACCCTCCACAGGGAGTGGGATTTATACTGTAGCTGTACCCTCCACAGGGGAGTGGGATTTATACTGTAGCTGTACCCTCCACAGGGGAGTGGGATTTATACTGTAGCTGTACCCTCCACAGGAGTGGGATTTATGCTGTGGCTGTGCCCTCCACAGGGAGTGGGATTTATACTGTAGCTGTACCCTCCACAGGGAGTGGGATTTATACTGTAGCTGTACCCTCCACAGGGAGTGGGATTTATACTGTAGCTGTACCCTCCACAGGAAATTTTATACTGTAGCTGAGTGGGATTTTATACTGTAGCTGTACCCTCCACAGGGAGTGGGATTTATACTGTAGCTGTACCCCTCCACAGGGGTGGGATTTATACTGTAGCTGTACCCTCCACAGGGAGTGGGATTTATACTGTAGCTGTACCCTCCACAGAGTGGGATTTATACTGTGGCTGCCCTCCACAGGGAGTGGGATTTATGCTGTAGCTGTACCCTCCACAGGGAGTGGGATTTATACTGTAGCTGTGCCCTCCACAGGGATTTTATACTGTAGCTGTACCCTCCACAGGGAGTGGGATTTATACTGTAGCTGTACCCTCCACAGGGAGTTTTATCTGTAGCTGTACCCTCCACAGGGGAGTGGGATTTATACTGTGGCTGTACCCTCCACAGGGGGTCCACAGGGATTTATACTGTAGCTGTACCCTCCACAGGGAGGGGATTTTATACTGTGGCTGTAGCTGTACCCTCCACAGGGAGGGGATTTATACTGTAGCTGTACCCTCCACAGGGAGTGGGATTTATACTGTAGCTGTACCCTCCACAGGGAGTGGGATTTTACTGTAGCTGTACCCTCCACAGGGAGTGGGATTTATACTGTAGCTGTACCCTCCACAGGGAGGGGATTTATACTGTAGCTGTACCCTCCACAGGGAGTGGGATTTATACTGTAGCTGTACCCTCCACAGGGAGGGGATTTATACTGTAGCTGTACCCTCCACAGGGAGTGGGATTTATACTGTAGCTGTACCCTCCACAGGGAGTGGGATTTATACTGTAGCTGTACCCTCCACAGGGAGTGGGATTTATACTGTAGCTGTACCCTCCACAGGGAGGGGGGATTGCCCTATAGGTTGCTGTAGCTGTACCCTCCACAGGGGAGTGGGATTTATACTGTAGCTGTACCCTCCACAGGGAGTGGGATTTATACTGTAGCTGTACCCTCCACAGGGAGTGGGATTTATACTGTAGCTGTACCCTAGATTTATACTGTAGCTGTACCCTCCACAGGGAGTGGGATTTAGCTGTACCCTCCACAGGGATTTATACTGTAGCTGTACCCTCCACAGGGAGTGGGATTTATACTGTGGCTGTACCCTCCACAGGGAGTGGGATTTATACTGTAGCTGTACCCTCCACAGGGAGTGGGATTTATACTGTAGCTGTACCCTCCACAGGGGATTTATACTGTAGCTGTACCCTCCACAGGGAGTGGGATTTATACTGTAGCTGTACCCTCCACAGGGAGTGGGATTTATACTGTAGCTTGCCCTCCACAGGGAGGGATTTATACTGGCTGTACCCTCCACAGGGGTGGGATTTATACTGTAGCTGTACCCTCCACAGGGAGGGGATTTATACTGTAGCTGTACCCTCCACAGGGAGTGGGATTTATACTGTAGCTGTACCCTCCACATGGAGTGGGATTTATACTGTAGCTGTACCCTCCACAGGGAGTGGGATTTATACTGTAGCTGTACCCTCCACAGGGAGTGGGATTTATACTGTAGCTGTACCCTCCACAGTGGGATTTATACTGTAGCTGTACCCTCCACAGGGAGGGGGATTTATACTGTAGCTGTATTTATACTGTAGCTGTACCCTCCACAGGGAGTGGGATTTATACTGTGGCTGATTTATACCCTCCACAGGGAGGGGGATTTATACTGTAGCTGTACCCTCCACAGGGTAGCTGTGGGATTTATACTGTAGCTGTACCCTCCACAGGGAGTGGGATTTATACTGTAGCTGTACCCTCCACAGGGAGTGGGATTTATACTGTGCCTGTACCCTCCACAGGGAGGGGATTTATACTGTAGCTGTACCCTCCACAGGGGAGTGGGATTTATACTGTAGCTGTACCCTCCACAGGGAGTGGGATTTATACTGTAGCTGTACCCTCCACAGGGAGTGGGATTTATACTGTGGCTGTACCCTCCACAGGGGAGTGGGATTTATACTGTAGCTGTACCCTCCACAGTGGGGAGCTGGGATTTATACTGTAGCTGTACCCTCCACAGGGAGTGGGATTTATACTGTAGCTGTACCCTCCACAGGAGTGGGATTTATACTGTAGCTGTACCCTCCACAGGGAGTGGGATTTATACTGTAGCTGTACCCTCCACAGGGAGTGGGATTTATACTGTAGCTCACAGGGTACCCTCCACAGGGAGTGGGATTTATACTGTAGCTGTACCCTCCACAGGGATTTATACTGTAGCTGTACCCTCCACAGGGAGTGGGATTTATACTGTAGCTGTACCCTCCCACAGGGAGGGGATTTATACTGTAGCTGTACCCTCCACAGGGAGTGGGATTTATACTGTAGCTGTACCCTCCACAGGAGGGACTGGGATCC
>NW_027039208.1:0-25000 GCF_034236695.1 Oncorhynchus nerka | reverse complement strand
GGAGGCTGTTGCTAGCAGGTTCCAACATCTAGTGGAAAGCCTTCCCAGAAGAGTGGAGGCTGTTTTGAGCAGCAATGTTCCTACATCTAGTGGAAAGCCTTCTGTCCAGAAGAGTGATTGTTATAGCAGCAACTTTCCTCACCCATCTGTGTTGGGTCTGGTTGGGGTCAGGGGTAAGGGTGGAGGTGTATTTAAATGTAACAGTTAGTTATTGTAGTATTGATGCAACATGCTATGGGTCTGGTTGGGGTCAGGGGTCAGGGGTCAGGGTGAGGTGTATTTAATGTACCCTGGACCTGGTTAGTTATTGTAGTATTGATGCAACATGCTATGGGTCTGTTTGAGGTATATATCTGTATGGGTTCAGGTGTATTTCATGTCTGCTCTACTGTGTCTGTGTGGTGAACCTATAGGAAATGTATCTCCCCCTAGCCTCTAGCCCCTGACCTCTGTCTGTCTAACCCCGGACCTCTGACCTCTAACTGTCCATTGATCTCTGATCTTGATGACAATAAAGTTTCTCTTCTGTAGATTACAAGACCACGTGTTTATTCATGAATCTCATTTACACAAGGACACAATATTGACCAATCAGAGGTCCCATATACAATACACTAAATAGGACCCTACCCACTGTGACATCACAGGTCCAACAACAAACATTCTAGAACGATACATCTTCTAGAACCATAAGAACATTGATTTACGTAGAGATGGAAACACCCACAGGAAGTATCCTACTGGGACAGCAGTTAGAGGTCAGAGGTCAGGCAACACAACAACAACAACAAGTAAGCACTCAGAGGAATATATTAACACAGATCAGCAGAATGGCATTGACCTTGGCAGATTAGCGAGACCAAAACACACAAGTTATCTCTCTAACGCTGGGGGATTCAACAACGGAACCTCCTCTGCTGGCCCCTCCGCTGAGCTGCAAAGCCCCGCCCATGATTATGATTATTAACAGACCGCCCTCCGTGTATTATTGAGCAGAACCTTCACACACCACAGTTATGTAAAACAACATTACTGTGTCAGTCCATCTGTAGCAAAAGGTTTTGATCTAGTCTTGTCTGTCTGTATGTCTCACCCTGGACCTGGTGTCTGTCTGTCTGTCTGTCTGTTGTCTGTCTGTCTGTCTGTCTGTCTGTCTGTCTGTCTGTCTGTCTGTCTGCCTGCCTGCCTGTCTGACTGTCTGTCTGTCTGTCTGTCTCACCCTGGACCTGGTGTCTGTCTGTCTGTCTGTATGTCTCACCCTGACCTGGTGTCTGTCTGTCTGTCTGTCTGTATGTCTCACCCTGGACCTGGTGTCTGTCTGTCTGTCTGTCTGTCTGTTCTGTCTGTCTGTCTGTCTGTCTGTCTGTCTGTCTGTCTGTCTGTCTGCCTGTCTGTCTGTCTGTCTCACCCTGGGCGTGGTGTCTGTCTGTCTGTCTGCCTGCCTGTCTGCCTGTCTGCCTGTCTGTCTGTCTGTCTGTCTCACCCTGGACCTGGTGTCTGTCTGTCTGTCTGTCTGTCTGCCTGTCTGCCTGTCTGTCTGTCTGTCTGTCTCACCCTGGGCGTGGTGTCTGTCTGTCTGTCTGTCTCACCCTGGACGTTGTATTATTCTGTCTGTCTGTCTGTCTGTCTGTCTGTCTGTCTGTCTGTCTGTCTATTCTGTCTGTCTGCCTGTCTGCCTGTCAAGTTGTCTGTCTCACCCTGGGCGTGGTGTCTGTCTGTCTGTCTGTCTGTCTCACCCTGGACGCCGTGTTCGTCTGTCTGTCTGTATTCTGACTGTCTGTCTGTCTGTCTGTCTCAGCCTGGGACGAGGTGTCTGTCTGTCTGTCTGTCTGTCTGTCTGTCTGTCTATCTGTCTGTCTCACCGTGGACCTGGGGTCTCTGCTCTCGGTGGCTGATAGAGGAGACTTTCTGGAGTGGTATTTCTCCCTCTTCCTCCTGAGTCAAAGTCCACCACGTCAGGTTACGCACCTAAACAACAACAACAACAACTTCATGTAACACAACTGACACAACAACAAGTTAACACACTCATAGGTTAGTATTATTAACAACAACAAGTTAACACACTCATAGGTTAGTATTATTATTAACAACAACAAGTTATCACACTCATAGGTTAGTATTATTATTAACAACAACAAGTTAACACACTCATAGGTTAGTATTATTAACAACAACAAGTTAACACACTCATAGGTTAGTAGTATTAACAAAGTTAAACAAGTTAACACACTCATAGGTTAGTATTATTATTAACAACAAGTTAACACACTCATAGGTTAGTATTATTATTAACAACAACAACAAGTTATCACACTCATAGGTTAGTATTATTATTAACAACAACAAGTTATCACACTCATAGGTTAGTATTATTAACAACAACAAGTTATCACACTCATAGGTTAGTATTATTAACAACAACAACAACAAGTTATCACACTCATAGGTTAGTATTATTATTAACAACAACAACAAGTTATCACACTCATAGGTTAGTATTATTAACAACAACAACAAGTTAACACACTCATAGGTTAGTATTATTATTAACAACAACAACAAGTTAACACACTCATAGGTTAGTATTATTAACAACAACAACAAGTTATCACACTCATAGGTTAGTATTATTAACAACAACAAGTTATCACACTCATAGGTTAGTATTATTATTAACAACAACAACAAGTTATCACACTCATAGGTTAGTATTATTATTAACAACAAGTTATCACACTCAAGTATTATTATTAGTTCACACTCATAGGTTAGTATTATTAACAACAACAACAAGTTAACACACTCATAGGTTAGTATTATTAACAACAAGTTAACACACTCATAGGTTAGTATTATTAACAACAACAACAAGTTAACACACTCATAGGTTAGTATTATTATTAACAACAACAAGTTATCACACTCATAGGTTAGTATTATTAACAACAACAACAAGTTAACACACTCATAGGTTAGTATTATTAACAACAACAAGTTATCACACTCATAGGTTAGTATTATTATTAACAACAACAACAAGTTATCACACTCATAGGTTAGTATTATTATTAACAACAAGTTATCACACTCATAGGTTAGTATTATTAACAACAACAAGTTATCACACTCATAGGTTAGTATTATTAACAACAACAAGTTATCACACTCATAGGTTAGTATTATTAACAACAAGTTATCACACTCATAGGTTAGTATTATTATTAACAACAACAAGTTAACACACTCATAGGTTAGTATTATTAACAACAAGTTAACACACTCATAGGTTAGTATTATTATTAACAACAAGTTAACACACTCATAGGTTAGTATTATTATTAACAACAACAACAAGTTAACACACTCATAGGTTAGTATTATTATTAACAACAACAACAAGTTAACAACAAGTATTATTAACAACAAGTTATCACACTCATAGGTTAGTATTATTAACAACAACAAGTTATCACACTCATAGGTTAGTATTATTAACAACAACAAGTTAACACACTCATAGGTTAGTATTATTATTAACAACAACAAGTTATCACACTCATAGGTTAGTATTATTAACAACAACAAGTTAACACACTCATAGGTTAGTATTATTATTAACAACAACAAGTTATCACACTCATAGGTTAGTATTATTATTAACAACAAGTTATCACACAGGTTAGTATTATTAACAACAACAAGTTATCACACTCATAGGTTAGTATTATTATTAACAACAACAACAAGTTATCACACTCATAGGTTAGTATTATTATTAACAACAACAAGTTATCACACTCATAGGTTAGTATTATTATTAACAACAACAAGTTAACACACTCATAGGTTAGTATTATTATTAACAACAACAACAAGTTAACACACTCATAGGTTAGTATTATTAACAACAACAACAAGTTATCACACTCATAGGTTAGTATTATTAACAACAACAACAAGTTAACACACTCATAGGTTAGTATTATTATTAACAACAACAAGTTATCACACTCATAGGTTAGTATTATTATTAACAACAACAAGTTATCACACTCATAGGTTAGTATTATTATTAACAACAACAACAAGTTATCACACTCATAGGTTAGTATTATTATTAACAACAACAAGTTATCACACTCATAGGTTAGTATTATTATTAACAACAACAAGTTAACAACTCATAGATTAGTATTATTAACAACAAGTTATCACACTCATAGGTTAGTATTATTATTAACAACAACAAGTTAACACACTCATAGGTTAGTATTATTATTAACAACAAGTTATCACACTCATAGGTTAGTATTATTATTAACAACAACAACAAGTTATCACACTCATAGGTTAGTATTATTATTAACAACAAGTTATCACACTCATAGGTTAGTATTATTAACAACAACAAGTTAACACACTCATAGGTTAGTATTATTAACAACAACAACAACAAGTTATCACACTCATAGGTTAGTATTATTATTAACAACAACAAGTTAACACACTCATAGGTTAGTATTATTAACAACAACAACAAGTTATCACACTCATAGGTTAGTATTATTATTATCAACAACAAGTTAACACACTCATAGGTTAGTATTATTATTAACAACAACAAGTTATCACACTCATAGGTTAGTATTATTATTAACAACAACAAGTTAACACACTCATAGGTTAGTATTATTATTAAAAACAACAAGTTAACACACTCATAGGTTAGTATTATTATTAAACAACAAGTTATCACACTCATAGGTTAGTATTATTATTAACAACAACAAGTTAACACACTCATAGGTTAGTATTATTATTAACAACAACAAGTTAACACACTCATAGGTTAGTATTATTAACAACAACAAGTTATCACACTCATAGGTTAGTATTATTAACAACAACAACAAGTTATCACACTCATAGGTTAGTATTATTAACAACAAGTTAACACACTCATAGGTTAGTATTATTAACAACAACAAGTTAACACACTCATAGGTTAGTATTATTAACAACAACAAGTTAACACACTCATAGGTTAGTATTATTATTAACAACAACAAGTTAACACACTCATAGGTTAGTATTATTAACAACAACAAGTTAACACACTCATAGGTTAGTATTATTATTAACAACAACAAGTTATCACACTCATAGGTTAGTATTATTATTAACAACAACAAGTTATCACACTCATAGGTTAGTATTATTATTAACAACAACAAGTTAACACACTCATAGGTTAGTATTATTATTAACAACAACAAGTTATCACACTCATAGGTTAGTATTATTAACAACAACAAGTTATCACACTCATAGGTTAGTATTATTAACAACAAGTTAACACACTCATAGGTTAGTATTATTATTAACAACAACAAGTTAACACACTCATAGGTTAGTATTATTATTAACAACAACAAGTTATCACACTCATAGGTTAGTATTATTATTAACAACAACAACAAGTTAACACACTCATATGTTAGTATTATTATTAACAACAACAAGTTATCACACTCATAGGTTAGTATTATTATTAACAAAAGGTTAACACACTCATAGGTTAGTATTATTATTAACAACAACAAGTTAACACACTCATAGGTTAGTATTATTATTAACAACAACAAGTTAACACACTCATAGGTTAGTATTATTATTAACAACAACAACAAGTTATCACACTCATAGGTTAGTATTATTATTAACAACAAGTTATCACACTCATAGGTTAGTATTATTATTAACAACAACAACAAGTTAACACACTCATAGGTTAGTATTATTATTAACAACAAGTTAACACACTCATAGGTTAGTATTATTAACAACAACAAGTTAACACACTCATAGGTTAGTATTATTATTAACAACAACAACAAGTTAACACACTCATAGGTTAGTATTATTATTAACAACAACAAGTTAACAAACTCATAGGTTAGTATTATTAACAACAACAACAAGTTATCACACTCATAGGTTAGTATTATTATTATCAACAACAAGTTAACACACTCATAGGTTAGTATTATTAACAACAACAAGTTATCACACTCATAGGTTAGTATTATTAACAACAACAACAAGTTAACACACTCATAGGTTAGTATTATTAACAACAACAAGTTAACACACTCATAGGTTAGTATTATTATTAACAACAACAACAAGTTATCACACTCATAGGTTAGTATTATTAACAACAAGTTATCACACTCATAGGTTAGTATTATTATTAACAACAACAAGTTAACACACTCATAGGTTAGTATTATTATTAACAACAACAAGTTATCACACTCATAGGTTAGTATTATTATTAACAACAACAAGTTAACACACTCATAGGTTAGTATTATTATTAACAACAACAAGTTAACACACTCATAGGTTAGTATTATTATTAACAACAACAAGTTATCACACTCATAGGTTAGTATTATTAACAACAACAAGTTATCACACTCATAGGTTAGTATTATTATTAACAACAACAACAAGTTAACACACTCATAGGTTAGTATTATTATTAACAACAACAAGTTAACACACTCATAGGTTAGTATTATTATTAACAACAACAACAAGTTATCACACTCATAGGTTAGTATTATTATTAACAACAACAAGTTAACACACTCATAGGTTAGTATTATTAACAACAACAAGTTAACACACTCATAGGTTAGTATTATTAACAACAACAACAAGTTATCACACTCATAGGTTAGTATTATTATTAACAACAAGTTAACACACTCATAGGTTAGTATTATTATTAACAACAACAACAAGTTAACACACTCATAGGTTAGTATTATTATTAACAACAACAACAAGTTATCACACTCATAGGTTAGTATTATTATCAACAACAACAACAACAAGTTAACACACTCATAGGTTAGTATTATTATTAACAACAACAAGTTAACACACTCATAGGTTAGTATTATTATTAACAACAACAAGTTAACACACTCATAGGTTAGTATTATTAACAACAACAACAAGTTAACACACTCATAGGTTAGTATTATTAAGAACGAGTTGATGTGAAGACATGATAAACAAAGTGACATCATACCTGCTCTTCAGTGGGGGGCGGAGTCAGCAGTGATATCACCATGACAACGGCAGCAGACAGGAAGCAGAGGATGATGGCGAAGTGAAGGTAGTGAACGGAGCGCAGCACTGACGGGGCGTCGTCTTGGATACCACAGCGAGGAGGCGGGAATGCAAATTCTAGAACCATCCGACACACACCGACCACCAGCCCCACCATCAGACCCCAGAAAGCTCCCTACACACACACACACACACACACGTACACACACACACACACACACACACACACACACACACACACACACATACACACACACACACACACACACACACACACACACACACACACACACACACACACACACACACACACACACACACACATACACACACACACACACACACACACACACACACACACACACACACATACATACATACAATGGTGAAACACAAAAACTGTTTCACAGACAGACCAATGGCTTGAAGGTTTCCATGCAGGTAGAGGAGACACACTAACACTGCCTAAATAGTACACACTAACCCTAAAAGTACACACTAACACTAACCCTAAAATAAACACACTAATACTAAATAGTACACACTAACCTAAAAGTACATACTAAAACTAAACCTAGGAATTACACACTAGGTTACTAAGACAAACTTTAAAAACAATTAAAATGCAGAAAATGAATTGCGTGACTGCCTAAAATATAATTTTAATAATAGAACTTTAAAGTCCAGTCTCCGTTTCACTAGATGTAACACCTGATTAATAATAGAACTTTAAAGTCCAGTCTCCGTTTCACTAGATGTAACACCTGATTAATAATAGAACTTAAAGTCCAGTCTCCGTTTCACTAGATGTAACACCTGATTAATAATAGAACTTTAAAGTCCAGTCTCCGTTTCACTAGATGTAACACCTGATTAATAATAGAACTTAAAGTCCAGTCTCCGTTTCACTAGATGTAACACCTGATTAATAATAGAACTTTAAAGTCTAACTCCAGTCTCCGTTTCACTAGATGTAACACCTGATTAATAATAGAACTTTAAAGTCTAACTCCAGTCTCCGTTTCACTAGATGTAACACCTGATTAATAATAGAACTTTAAAGTCTAACTCCAGTCTCCGTTTCACTAGATGTAACACCTGATTAATAATAGAACTTTAAAGTCTCCAGTCTCCGTTTCACTAGATGTAACACCTGATTAATAATAGAACTTTAAAGTCCAGTCTCCGTTTCACTAGATGTAACACCTGATTAATAATAGAACTTTAAACTCCAGTCTCCGTTTCACTAGATGTAACACCTGATTAATAATAGAACTTTAAAGTCTAAGTCTCCGTTTCACTAGATGTAACACCTGATTAATAATAGAACTTTAAAGTCTAACTCCAGTCTCCGTTTCACTAGATGTAACACCTGATTAATAATAGAACTTTAAAAGTCTAACTCCAGTCTCCGTTTCACTAGATGTAACACCTGATTAATAATAGAACTTTAAAGTCTCCAGTCTCCGTTTCACTAGATGTAACACCTGATTAATAATAGAACTTTAAAGTCTAACTCCAGTCTCCGTTTCACTAGATGTAACACCTGATTAATAATAGAACTTTAAAGTCTAACTCCAGTCTCCGTTTCACTAGATGTAACACCTGATTAATAATAGAACTTTAAACTCCAGTCTCCGTTTCACTAGATGTAACACCTGATTAATAATAGAACTTTAAAGTCCAGTCTCCGTTTCACTAGATGTAACACCTGATTAACAATAGAACTTTAAACTCCAGTCTCCGTTTCACTAGATGTAACACCTGATTAATAATAGAACTTTAAAGTCCAGTCTCCGTTTCACTAGATGTAACACCTGATTAACAATAGAACTTTAAACTCCAGTCTCCGTTTCACTAGATGTAACACCTGATTAACAATAGAACTTTAAAGTCCAGTCTCCGTTTCACTAGATGTAACACCTGATTAACAATAGAACTTTAAACTCCAGTCTCCGTTTCACTAGATGTAACACCTGATTAATAATAGAACTTTAAACTCCAGTCTCCGTTTCACTAGATGTAACACCTGATTAATAATAGAACTTTAAACTCCAGTCTCCGTTTCACTAGATGTAACACCTGATTAATAATAGAACTTTAAAGTCCAGTCTCCGTTTCACTAGATGTAACACCTGATTAATAATAGAACTTTAAGTCTAACTCCAGTCTCCGTTTCACTAGATGTAACACCTGATTAACAATAGAACTTTAAACTCCAGTCTCCGTTTCACTAGATGTAACACCTGATTAATAATAGAACTTTAAACTCCAGTCTCCGTTTCACTAGATGTAACACCTGATTAACAATAGAACTTTAAAGTCTCCAGTCTCCGTTTCACTAGATGTAACACCTGATTAATAATAGAACTTTAAAAGTCTAACTCAGTCTCCGTTTCACTAGATGTAACACCTGATTAATAATAGAACTTTAAACTCCAGTCTCCGTTTCACTAGATGTAACACCTGATTAATAATAGAACTTTAAAGTCAGTCTCCGTTTCACTAGATGTAACACCTGATTAATAATAGAACTTTAAAGTCCAGTCTCCGTTTCACTAGATGTAACACCTGATTAACAATAGAACTTTAAAGTCCAGTCTCCGTTTCACTAGATGTAACACCTGATTAACAATAGAACTTTAAAGTCCAGTCTCCGTTTCACTAGATGTAACACCTGATTAATAATAGAACTTTAAACTCCAGTCTCCGTTTCACTAGATGTAACACCTGATTAATAATAGAACTTTAAAGTCCAGTCTCCGTTTCACTAGATGTAACACCTGATTAATAATAGAACTTTAAACTCCAGTCTCCGTTTCACTAGATGTAACACCTGATTAATAATAGAACTTTAAAGTCTAACTCCAGTCTCCGTTTCACTAGATGTAACACCTGATTAATAATAGAACTTAAAGTCTAACTCCAGTCTCCGTTTCACTAGATGTAACACCTGATTAATAATAGAACTTTAAAGTCTCCAGTCTCCGTTTCACTAGATGTAACACCTGATTAATAATAGAACTTTAAACTCCAGTCTCCGTTTCACTAGATGTAACACCTGATTAATAATAGAACTTTAAAGTCTAACTCCAGTCTCCGTTTCACTAGATGTAACACCTGATTAATAATAGAACTTTAAAGTCCAGTCTCCGTTTCACTAGATGTAACACCTGATTAATAATAGAACTTTAAAGTCTAACTCCAGTCTCCGTTTCACTAGATGTAACACCTGATTAATAATAGAACTTTAAAGTCCAGTCTCCGTTTCACTAGATGTAACACCTGATTAATAATAGAACTTTAAAGTCCAGTCTCCGTTTCACTAGATGTAACACCTGATTAATAATAGAACTTTAAAGTCTCCAGTCTCCGTTTCACTAGATGTAACACCTGATTAATAATAGAACTTTAAAGTCTCCAGTCTCCGTTTCACTAGATGTAACACCTGATTAATAATAGAACTTTAAACTCCAGTCTCCGTTTCACTAGATGTAACACCTGATTAATAATAGAACTTAAACTCCAGTCTCCGTTTCACTAGATGTAACACCTGATTAATAATAGAACTTTAAAGTCTAACTCCAGTCTCCGTTTCACTAGATGTAACACCTGATTAATAATAGAACTTTAAACTCCAGTCTCCGTTTCACTAGATGTAACACCTGATTAATAATAGAACTTTAAAGTCTCCAGTCTCCGTTTCACTAGATGTAACACCTGATTAATAATAGAACTTTAAAGTCTCCAGTCTCCGTTTCACTAGATGTAACACCTGATTAATAATAGAACTTTAAAGTCTCCAGTCTCCGTTTCACTAGATGTAACACCTGATTAATAATAGAACTTTAAACTCCAGTCTCCGTTTCACTAGATGTAACACCTGATTAATAATAGAACTTTAAAGTCTAACTCCAGTCTCCGTTTCACTAGATGTAACACCTGATTAATAATAGAACTTTAAAGTCTCCAGTCTCCGTTTCACTAGATGTAACACCTGATTAATAATAGAACTTTAAAGTCTAACTCCAGTCTCCGTTTCACTAGATGTAACACCTGATTAATAATAGAACTTTAAACTCCAGTCTCCGTTTCACTAGATGTAACACCTGATTAATAATAGAACTTTAAAGTCCAGTCTCCGTTTCACTAGATGTAACACCTGATTAATAATAGAACTTTAAAGTCTAACTCCAGTCTCCGTTTCACTAGATGTAACACCTGATTAATAATAGAACTTTAAAGTCTCCAGTCTCCGTTTCACTAGATGTAACACCTGATTAATAATAGAACTTTAAAGTCTCCAGTCTCCGTTTCACTAGATGTAACACCTGATTAATAATAGAACTTTAAAGTCTAACTCCAGTCTCCGTTTCACTAGATGTAACACCTGATTAATAATAGAACTTTAAAGTCCAGTCTCCGTTTCACTAGATGTAACACCTGATTAATAATAGAACTTTAAAGTCCAGTCTCCGTTTCACTAGATGTAACACCTGATTAATAATAGAACTTTAAAGTCTAACTCCAGTCTCCGTTTCACTAGATGTAACACCTGATTAATAATAGAACTTTAAAGTCTAACTCCAGTCTCCGTTTCACTAGATGTAACACCTGATTAATAATAGAACATTAAAGTCTAACTCCAGTCTCCGTTTCACTAGATGTAACACCTGATTAATAATAGAACTTTAAACTCCAGTCTCCGTTTCACTAGATGTAACACCTGATTAATAATAGAACTTTAAAGTCTAACTCCAGTCTCCGTTTCACTAGATGTAACACCTGATTAATAATAGAACTTTAAAGTCCAGTCTCCGTTTCACTAGATGTAACACCTGATTAATAATAGAACTTTAAAGTCCAGTCTCCGTTTCACTAGATGTAACACCTGATTAATAATAGAACTTTAAACTCCAGTCTCCGTTTCACTAGATGTAACACCTGATTAATAATAGAACTTTAAAGTCTAACTCCAGTCTCCGTTTCACTAGATGTAACACCTGATTAATAATAGAACTTTAAAGTCTCCAGTCTCCGTTTCACTAGATGTAACACCTGATTAATAATAGAACTTTAAAGTCTAACTCCAGTCTCCGTTTCACTAGATGTAACACCTGATTAATAATAGAACTTTAAACTCCAGTCTCCGTTTCACTAGATGTAACACCTGATTAATAATAGAACTTTAAAGTCCAGTCTCCGTTTCACTAGATGTAACACCTGATTAATAATAGAACTTTAAAGTCTAACTCCAGTCTCCGTTTCACTAGATGTAACACCTGATTAATAATAGAACTTTAAACTCCAGTCTCCGTTTCACTAGATGTAACACCTGATTAATAATAGAACTTTAAAGTCTCCAGTCTCCGTTTCACTAGATGTAACACCTGATTAATAATAGAACTTTAAAGTCTAACTCCAGTCTCCATTTCACTAGATGTAACACCTGATTAATAATAGAACTTTAAAGTCCAGTCTCCGTTTCACTAGATGTAACACCTGATTAATAATAGAACTTTAAAGTCTAACTCCAGTCTCCGTTTCACTAGATGTAACACCTGATTAATAATAGAACTTAAAGTCTAACTCCAGTCTCCGTTTCACTAGATGTAACACCTGATTAATAATAGAACTTTAAAGTCTAACTCCAGTCTCCGTTTCACTAGATGTAACACCTGATTAATAATAGAACTTTAAAGTCTAACTCCAGTCTCCGTTTCACTAGATGTAACACCTGATTAATAATAGAACTTTAAACTCCAGTCTCCGTTTCACTAGATGTAACACCTGATTAATAATAGAACTTTAAAGTCTAACTCCAGTCTCCGTTTCACTAGATGTAACACCTGATTAATAATAGAACTTTAAAGTCCAGTCTCCGTTTCACTAGATGTAACACCTGATTAATAATAGAACTTTAAACTCCAGTCTCCGTTTCACTAGATGTAACACCTGATTAATAATAGAACTTTAAACTCCAGTCTCCGTTTCACTAGATGTAACACCTGATTAATAATAGAACTTTAAACTCCAGTCTCCGTTTCACTAGATGTAACACCTGATTAATAATAGAACTTTAAACTCCAGTCTCCGTTTCACTAGATGTAACACCTGATTAATAATAGAACTTTAAAGTCTAACTCCAGTCTCCGTTTCACTAGATGTAACACCTGATTAATAATAGAACTTTAAACTCCAGTCTCCGTTTCACTAGATGTAACACCTGATTAATAATAGAACTTTAAAGTCTAACTCCAGTCTCCGTTTCACTAGATGTAACACCTGATTAATAATAGAACTTTAAAGTCCAGTCTCCGTTTCACTAGATGTAACACCTGATTAATAATAGAACTTTAAAGTCCAGTCTCCGTTTCACTAGATGTAACACCTGATTAATAATAGAACTTTAAACTCCAGTCTCCGTTTCACCAGATGTAACACCTGATTAATAATAGAACTTTAAACTCCAGTCTCCGTTTCACTAGATGTAACACCTGATTAATAATAGAACTTTAAACTCCAGTCTCCGTTTCACTAGATGTAACACCTGATTAATAATAGAACTTTAAAGTCTAACTCCAGTCTCCGTTTCACTAGATGTAACACCTGATTAATAATAGAACTTTAAAGTCTAACTCCAGTCTCCGTTTCACTAGATGTAACACCTGATTAATAATAGAACTTTAAAGTCTCCAGTCTCCGTTTCACTAGATGTAACACCTGATTAATAATAGAACTTTCAACTCCAGTCTCCGTTTCACTAGATGTAACACCTGATTAATAATAGAACTTTAAACTCCAGTCTCCGTTTCACTAGATGTAACACCTGATTAATAATAGAACTTTAAACTCCAGTCTCCGTTTCACTAGATGTAACACCTGATTAATAATAGAACTTTAAAGTCTAACTCCAGTCTCCGTTTCACTAGATGTAACACCTGATTAATAATAGAACTTTAAACTCCAGTCTCCGTTTCACTAGATGTAACACCTGATTAATAATAGAACTTTAAACTCCAGTCTCCGTTTCACTAGATGTAACACCTGATTAATAATAGAACTTTAAAGTCTCCAGTCTCCGTTTCACTAGATGTAACACCTGATTAATAATAGAACTTTAAAGTCTCCAGTCTCCGTTTCACTAGATGTAACACCTGATTAATAATAGAACTTTAAAGTCTCCAGTCTCCGTTTCACTAGATGTAACACCTGATTAATAATAGAACTTTAAACTCCAGTCTCCGTTTCACTAGATGTAACACCTGATTAATAATAGAACATTAAACTCCAGTCTCCGTTTCACTAGATGTAACACCTGATTAATAATATAACTTTAAAGTCCAGTCTCCGTTTCACTAGATGTAACACCTGATTAATAATAGAACTTTAAACTCCAGTCTCCGTTTCACTAGATGTAACACCTGATTAATAATAGAACTTTAAAGTCTAACTCCAGTCTCCGTTTCACTAGATGTAACACCTGATTAATAATAGAACTTTAAACTCCAGTCTCCGTTTCACTAGATGTAACACCTGATTAACAATAGAACTTTAAAGTCTCCAGTCTCCGTTTCACTAGATGTAACACCTGATTAATAATAGAACTTTAAAGTCTCCAGTCTCCGTTTCACTAGATGTAACACCTGATTAATAATAGAACTTTAAACTCCAGTCTCCGTTTCACTAGATGTAACACCTGATTAATAATAGAACTTTAAACTCCAGTCTCCGTTTCACTAGATGTAACACCTGATTAATAATAGAACTTTAAAGTCTAACTCCAGTCTCCGTTTCACTAGATGTAACACCTGATTAATAATAGAACTTTAAAGTCTAACTCCAGTCTCCGTTTCACTAGATGTAACACCTGATTAATAATAGAACTTTAAACTCCAGTCTCCGTTTCACTAGATGTAACACCTGATTAATAATAGAACTTTAAAGTCTAACTCCAGTCTCCGTTTCACTAGATGTAACACCTGATTAATAATAGAACTTTAAAGTCCAGTCTCCGTTTCACTAGATGTAACACCTGATTAATAATAGAACTTTAAACTCCAGTCTCCGTTTCACTAGATGTAACACCTGATTAATAATAGAACTTTAAACTCCAGTCTCCGTTTCACTAGATGTAACACCTGATTAATAATAGAACTTTAAACTCCAGTCTCCGTTTCACTAGATGTAACACCTGATTAATAATAGAACTTTAAAGTCTAACTCCAGTCTCCGTTTCACTAGATGTAACACCTGATTAATAATAGAACTTTAAACTCCAGTCTCCGTTTCACTAGATGTAACACCTGATTAATAATAGAACTTTAAAGTCTAACTCCAGTCTCCGTTTCACTAGATGTAACACCTGATTAATAATAGAACTTTAAAGTCTAACTCCAGTCTCCGTTTCACTAGATGTAACACCTGATTAATAATAGAACTTTAAACTCCAGTCTCCGTTTCACTAGATGTAACACCTGATTAATAATAGAACTTTAAAGTCTAACTCCAGTCTCCGTTTCACTAGATGTAACACCTGATTAATAATAGAACTTTAAAGTCCAGTCTCCGTTTCACTAGATGTAACACCTGATTAATAATAGAACTTTAAAGTCCAGTCTCCGTTTCACTAGATGTAACACCTGATTAATAATAGAACTTTAAACTCCAGTCTCCGTTTCACTAGATGTAACACCTGATTAATAATAGAACTTTAAACTCCAGTCTCCGTTTCACTAGATGTAACACCTGATTAATAATAGAACTTTAAACTCCAGTCTCCGTTTCACTAGATGTAACACCTGATTAATAATAGAACTTTAAAGTCTAACTCCAGTCTCCGTTTCACTAGATGTAACACCTGATTAATAATAGAACTTTAAAGTCTAACTCCAGTCTCCGTTTCACTAGATGTAACACCTGATTAATAATAGAACTTTAAAGTCTCCAGTCTCCGTTTCACTAGATGTAACACCTGATTAATAATAGAACTTTAAACTCCAGTCTCCGTTTCACTAGATGTAACACCTGATTAATAATAGAACTTTAAACTCCAGTCTCCGTTTCACTAGATGTAACACCTGATTAATAATAGAACTTTAAACTCCAGTCTCCGTTTCACTAGATGTAACACCTGATTAATAATAGAACTTTAAAGTCTAACTCCAGTCTCCGTTTCACTAGATGTAACACCTGATTAATAATAGAACTTTAAAAACTCCAGTCTCCGTTTCACTAGATGTAACACCTGATTAATAATAGAACTTTAAACTCCAGTTTCACTAGATGTAACACCTGATTAATAATAGAACTTTAAAGTCTCCAGTCTCCGTTTCACTAGATGTAACACCTGATTAATAATAGAACTTTAAAGTCTCCAGTCTCCGTTTCACTAGATGTAACACCTGATTAATAATAGAACTTTAAAGTCTAACTCCAGTCTCCAGTCTCCGTTTCACTAGATGTAACACCTGATTAATAATAGAACTTTAAAGTCTCCAGTCTCCGTTTCACTAGATGTAACACCTGATTAATAATAGAACTTTAAACTCCAGTCTCCGTTTCACTAGATGTAACACCTGATTAATAATAGAACAGTTTCACTAGATGTAACACCTGATTAATAAATAACTTTAAAGTCCAGTCTCCGTTTCACTAGATGTAACACCTGATTAATAATAGAACTTTAAAGTCTCCAGTCTCCAGTCTTCACTAGATGTAACACCTGATTAATAATAGAACTTTAAAGTCTCCAGTCTCCGTTTCACTAGATGTAACACCTGATTAATAATAGAACTTTAAACTCCAGTCTCCGTTTCACTAGATGTAACACCTGATTAATAATAGAACTTTAAACTCCAGTCTCCGTTTCACTAGATGTAACACCTGATTAATAATAGAACTTTAAAGTCTAACTCCAGTCTCCGTTTCACTAGATGTAACACCTGATTAATAATAGAACTTTAAACTCCAGTCTCCGTTTCACTAGATGTAACACCTGATTAATAATAGAACTTTAAAGTCTCCAGTCTCCGTTTCACTAGATGTAACACCTGATTAATAATAGAACTTTAAAGTCTCCAGTCTCCGTTTCACTAGATGTAACACCTGATTAATAATAGAACTTTAAAGTCTCCAGTCTCCGTTTCACTAGATGTAACACCTGATTAATAATAGAACTTTAAACTCCAGTCTCCGTTTCACTAGATGTAACACCTGATTAATAATAGAACTTTAAAGTCTAACTCCAGTCTCCGTTTCACTAGATGTAACACCTGATTAATAATAGAACTTTAAAGTCTCCAGTCTCCGTTTCACTAGATGTAACACCTGATTAATAATAGAACTTTAAAGTCTAACTCCAGTCTCCGTTTCACTAGATGTAACACCTGATTAATAATAGAACTTTAAACTCCAGTCTCCGTTTCACTAGATGTAACACCTGATTAATAATAGAACTTTAAAGTCAGTCTCCGTTTCACTAGATGTAACACCTGATTAATAATAGAACTTTAAAGTCTAACTCCAGTCTCCGTTTCACTAGATGTAACACCTGATTAATAATAGAACTTTAAAGTCTCTCCAGTCTCCGTTTCACTAGATGTAACACCTGATTAATAATAGAACTTTAAAGTCTCCAGTCTCCGTTTCACTAGATGTAACACCTGATTAATAATAGAACTTTAAAGTCTAACTCCAGTCTCCGTTTCACTAGATGTAACACCTGATTAATAATAGAACTTTAAAGTCCAGTCTCCGTTTCACTAGATGTAACACCTGATTAATAATAGAACTTTAAAGTCCAGTCTCCAATCTCCGTTTCACTAGATGTAACACCTGATTAATAATAGAACTTTAAAGTCTAACTCCAGTCTCCGTTTCACTAGATGTAACACCTGATTAATAATAGAACTTTAAAGTCTAACTCCAGTCTCCGTTTCACTAGATGTAACACCTGATTAATAATAGAACATTAAAGTCTAACTCCAGTCTCCGTTTCACTAGATGTAACACCTGATTAATAATAGAACTTTAAACCCAGTCTCCGTTTCACTAGATGTAACACCTGATTAATAATAGAACTTTAAAGTCTAACTCCAGTCTCCGTTTCACTAGATGTAACACCTGATTAATAATAGAACTTTAAAGTCCAGTCTCCGTTTCACTAGATGTAACACCTGATTAATAATAGAACTTTAAAGTCCAGTCTCCGTTTCACTAGATGTAACACCTGATTAATAATAGAACTTTAAACTCCAGTCTCCGTTTCACTAGATGTAACACCTGATTTAATAATAGAACTTTAAAGTCTAACTCCAGTCTCCGTTTCACTAGATGTAACACCTGATTAATAATAGAACTTTAAAGTCTCCAGTCTCCGTTTCACTAGATGTAACACCTGATTAATAATAGAACTTTAAAGTCTAACTCCAGTCTCCGTTTCACTAGATGTAACACCTGATTAATAATAGAACTTTAAACTCCAGTCTCCGTTTCACTAGATGTAACACCTGATTAATAATAGAACTTTAAAGTCCAGTCTCCGTTTCACTAGATGTAACAGATTAATAATAGAACTTTAAAGTCTAACAGTCTCCGTTTCACTAGATGTTATTAATAATAGAACTTTAAACTCCAGTCTCCGTTTCACTAGATGTAACACCTGATTAATAATAGAACTTTAAAGTCTCCAGTCTCCGTTTCACTAGATGTAACACCTGATTAATAATAGAACTTTAAAGTCTAACTCCAGTCTCCATTTCACTAGATGTAACACCTGATTAATAATAGAACTTTAAAGTCCAGTCTCCGTTTCACTAGATGTAACACCTGATTAATAATAGAACTTTAAACTCCAGTCTCCGTTTCACTAGATGTAACACCTGATTAATAATAGAACTTAACTCCAGTCTCCGTTTCACTAGATGTAACACCTGATTAATAATAGAACTTAAAGTCTAACTCCAGTCTCCGTTTCACTAGATGTAACACCTGATTAATAATAGAACTTTAAAGTCTAACTCCAGTCTCCGTTTCACTAGATGTAACACCTGATTAATAATAGAACTTTAAAGTCTAACTCCAGTCTCCGTTTCACTAGATGTAACACCTGATTAATAATAGAACTTTAAACTTTAAACTCCAGTCTCCGTTTCACTAGATGTAACACCTGATTAATAATAGAACTTTAAAAGTCACTAACTCCAGTCTCCGTTTCACTAGATGTAACACCTGATTAATAATAGAACTTTAAACTCCAGTCTCCGTTTCACTAGATGTAACACCTGATTAATAATAGAACTTTAAACTCCAGTCTCCGTTTCACTAGATGTAACACCTGATTAATAATAGAACTTTAAAGTCTCCAGTCTCCGTTTCACTAGATGTAACACCTGATTAATAATAGAACTTTAAACTCCAGTCTCCGTTTCACTAGATGTAACACCTGATTAATAATAGAACTTTAAACTCCAGTCTCCGTTTCACTAGATGTAACACCTGATTAATAATAGAACTTTAAAGTCTAACTCCAGTCTCCGTTTCACTAGATGTAACACCTGATTAATAATAGAACTTTAAACTCCAGTCTCCGTTTCACTAGATGTAACACCTGATTAATAATAGAACTTTAACTCCAGTCTAACTCCAGTCTCCGTTTCACTAGATGTAACACCTGATTAATAATAGAACTTTAAAGTCCAGTCTCCGTTTCACTAGATGTAACACCTGATTAATAATAGAACTTTAAAAGTTTCCAGTCTCCAGTCTCCGTTTCACTAGATGTAACACCTGATTAATAATAGAACTTTAAACTCCAGTCTCCGTTTCACTAGATGTAACACCTGATTAATAATAGAACTTTAAAGTCTAACTCCAGTCTCCGTTTCACTAGATGTAACACCTGATTAATAATAGAACTTTAAACTCCAGTCTCCGTTTCACTAGATGTAACACCTGATTAATAATAGAACTTTAAAGTCTAACTCCAGTCTCCGTTTCACTAGATGTAACACCTGATTAATAATAGAACTTTAAAGTCTAACTCCAGTCTCCGTTTCACTAGATGTAACACCTGATTAATAATAGAACTTTAAAGTCTCCAGTCTCCGTTTCACTAGATGTAACACCTGATTAATAATAGAACTTTAAACTCCAGTCTCCGTTTCACTAGATGTAACACCTGATTAATAATAGAACTTTAAACTCCAGTCTCCGTTTCACTAGATGTAACACCTGATTAATAATAGAACTTTAAACTCCAGTCTCCGTTTCACTAGATGTAACACCTGATTAATAATAGAACTTTAAAGTCTAACTCCAGTCTCCGTTTCACTAGATGTAACACCTGATTAATAATAGAACTTTAAACTCCAGTCTCCGTTTCACTAGATGTAACACCTGATTAATAATAGAACTTTAAACTCCAGTCTCCGTTTCACTAGATGTAACACCTGATTAATAATAGAACTTTAAAGTCTCCAGTCTCCGTTTCACTAGATGTAACACCTGATTAATAATAGAACTTTAAAGTCTCCAGTCTCCGTTTCACTAGATGTAACACCTGATTAATAATAGAACTTTAAAGTCTCCAGTCTCCGTTTCACTAGATGTAACACCTGATTAATAATAGAACTTTAAACTCCAGTCTCCGTTTCACTAGATGTAACACCTGATTAATAATAGAACTTTAAACTCCAGTCTCCGTTTCACTAGATGTAACACCTGATTAATAATAGAACTTTAAAGTCCAGTCTCCGTTTCACTAGATGTAACACCTGATTAATAATAGAACTTTAAACTCCAGTCTCCGTTTCACTAGATGTAACACCTGATTAATAATAGAACTTTAAAGTCTAACTCCAGTCTCCAGTTTCACTAGATGTAACACCTGATTAATAATAGAACTTTAAACTCCAGTCTCCCGTTTCACTAGATGTAACACCTGATTAATAATAGAACTTTAAAGTCTCCAGTCTCCGTTTCACTAGATGTAACACCTGATTAATAATAGATTAACTCCAGTCTCCGTTTCACTAGATGTAACACCTTTAAACTCCAGTCTCCGTTTCACTAGATGTAACACCTGATTAATAATAGAACTTTAAACTCCAGTCTCCGTTTCACTAGATGTAACACCTGATTAATAATAGAACTTTAAACTCCAGTCTCCGTTTCACTAGATGTAACACCTGATTAACTTTAAAGTCTAACTCCATAGAGAACTTTAAGTCTAACTCCAGTCTCCGTTTCACTAGATGTAACACCTGATTAATAATAGAACAGTCTCCGTTTCACTAGATGTAACACCTGATTAATAATAGAACTTTAAAGTCCAGTCTCCGTTTCACTAGATGTAACACCTGATTAATAATAGAACTTTAAAGTCTAACTCCAGTCTCCGTTTCACTAGATGTAACACCTGATTAATAATAGAACTTTAAAGTCTAACTCCAGTCTCCGTTTCACTAGATGTAACACCTGATTAATAATAGAACTTTAAACTCCAGTCTCCGTTTCACTAGATGTAACACCTGATTAATAATAGAACTTTAAACTCCAGTCTCCGTTTCACTAGATGTAACACCTGATTAATAATAGAACTTTAAACTCCAGTCTCCGTTTCACTAGATGTAACACCTGATTAATAATAGAACTTTAAACTCCACTTTCACTAATGTCTAGAACTCCAGTCTCCGTTTCACTAGATGTAACACCTGATTAATAATAGAACTTTAAAGTCTTTAAACTCCAGTCTCCGTTTCACTAGATGTAACACCTGATTAATAATAGAACTGATTTAAAGAACTTTAAACTCCAGTCTCCGTTTCACTAGATGTAACACCTGATTAATAATAGAACTTTAAAGTCTAACTCCAGTCTCCGTTTCACTAGATGTAACACCTGATTAATAATAGAACTTTAAACTCCAGTCTCCGTTTCACTAGATGTAACACCTGATTAATAATAGAACTTTAAAGTCTAACTCCAGTCTCCGTTTCACTAGATGTAACACCTGATTAATAATAGAACTTTAAAGTCTAACTCCAGTCTCCGTTTCACTAGATGTAACACCTGATTAATAATAGAACTTTCACTAGATGTAACACCTGATTAATAATAGAACTTTAAACTCAGTCTCCGTTTCACTAGATGTAACACCTGATTAATAATAGAACTTTAAAGTCTCCAGTCTCCGTTTCACTAGATGTAACACCTGATTAATAATAGAACTTTAAACTCCAGTCTCCGTTTCACTAGATGTAACACCTGATTAATAATAGAACTTTAAACTCCAGTCTCCGTTTCACTAGATGTAACACCTGATTAATAATAGAACTTTAAACTCCAGTCTCCGTTTCACTAGATGTAACACCTGATTAATAATAGAACTTTAAAGTCTAACTCCAGTCTCCGTTTCACTAGATGTAACACCTGATTAATAATAGAACTTTAAAGTCTAACTCCAGTCTCCGTTTCACTAGATGTAACACCTGATTAATAATAGAACTTTAAAGTCTAACTCCAGTCTCCGTTTCACTAGATGTAACACCTGATTAATAATAGAACTTTAAACTCCAGTCTCCGTTTCACTAGATGTAACACCTGATTAATAATAGAACTTTAAAGTCTCCAGTCTCCGTTTCACTAGATGTAACACCTGATTAATAATAGAACTTTAAGTCTAACTCCAGTCTCCGTTTCACTAGATGTAACACCTGATTAATAATAGAACTTTAAACTCCAGTCTCCGTTTCACTAGATGTAACACCTGATTAATAATAGAACTTTAAAGTCTCCGTTTCACTCAGATGTAACACCTCCAGTCTCCGTTTCACTAGATGTAACACCTGATTAATAATAGAACTTTAAACTCCAGTCTCCGTTTCACTAGATGTAACACCTGATTAATAATAGAACTTTAAAGTCTAACTCAGTCTCCGTTTCACTAGATGTAACACCTGATTAATAATAGAACTTTAAAGTCTCCAGTCTCCGTTTCACTAGATGTAACACCTGATTAATAATAGAACTTTAAAGGCTCCAGTCTCCGTTTCACTAGATGTAACATTAATAATAGAACTTTAACTCCAACTAGATGTAAACTGATTAATAATAGAACTTAAACTCCAGTCTCCGTTTCACTAGATGTAACACCTGATTAATAATAGAACTTTAAACTCCAGTCTCCGATGTAACACCTAGATTTAAACACCTGATTAACATAATAGAACTGATTTAAAGTCTAACTCCAGTCTCCGTTTCACTAGATGTAACACCTGATTAATAATAGAACTTTAAAGTCTCCAGTCTAGATCTCCGTTTCACTAGATGTAACACCTGATTAATAATAGAACTTGAAAGTCCAGTCTCCGTTTCACTAGATGTAACACCTGATTAATAATGAACTTTAAAGTCTAACTCCAGTCTCCGTTTCACTAGATGTAACACCTGATTAATAATAGAACTTTAAACTCCAGTCTCCGTTTCACTAGATGTAACACCTGATTAATAATAGAACTTAAACTCCAGTCTCCGTTTCACTAGATGTAACACCTGATTAATAATAGAACTTTAAACTCCAGTCTCCGTTTCACTAGATGTAACACTGATTAATAATAGAACTTGATTAATAGATGTAACAGAACTTTAAAGTCTAACTCCAGTCTCCGTTTCACTAGATGTAACACCTGATTAATAATAGAACTTTAAAGTCTAACTCCAGTCTCCGTTTCACTAGATGTAACACCTGATTAATAATAGAACTTTAAAGTCTAACTCCAGTCTCCGTTTCACTAGATGTAACACCTGATTTAATAATAGAACTTTAAACTCACCAGTCCTCCGTTTCACTAGATGTAACACCTGATTAATAATAGAACTTTAAAGTCTAACTCCAGTCTCCGTTTCACTAGATGTAACACCTGATTAATAATAGAACTTTAAACTCCAGTCTCCGTTTCACTAGATGTAACACCTGATTAATAATAGAACTTTAAAGTCTCCAGTCTCCGTTTCACTAGATGTAACACCTGATTAATAATAGAACTTTAAAGTCTCCAGTCTCCGTTTCACTAGATGTAACACCTGATTAATAATAGAACTTTAAAAACTCCAGTCTCCGTTTCACTAGATGTAACACCTGATTAATAATAGAGAACTTTAAACTCCAGTCTCCGTTTCACTAGATGTAACACCTGATTAATAATAGAACTTTAAAGTCTCCAGTCTCCGTTTCACTAGATGTAACACCTGATTAATAATAGAACTTAAAGTCTCTCAGTCTCCGTTTCACTAGATGTAACACCTGATTAATAATAGAACTTTAAACTCCAGTCTCCATTTCACTAGATGTAACACCTGATTAATAATAGAACTTTAAAGTCTAACTCCAGTCTCCGTTTCACTAGATGTAACACCTGATTAATAATAGAACTTGAAAGTCTCCAGTCTCCGTTTCACTAGATGTAACACCTGATTAATAATAGAACTTTTCTCCAGTCTCCGTCTCCGTTTCACTAGATGTAACACCTGATCTAATAATGTAGAACTTTAAAGTCTAACTCCAGTCTCCGTTTCACTAGATGTAACACCTGATTAATAATAGAACTTTAAAGTCCAGTCTCCGTTTCACTAGATGTAACACCTGATTAATAATAGAACTTTAAAGTCTAACTCCAGTCTCCGTTTCACTAGATGTAACACCTGATTAATAATAGAACTTAAAGTCCAGTCTCCGTTTCACTAGATGTACACCTGATTAATAATAGAACTTTAAAGTCTCCAGTCTCCGTTTCACTAGATGTAACACTGATTAATAATAGAACTCTTAAAGTCTAACTCCAGTCTCCGT
>NW_027039207.1:0-50207 GCF_034236695.1 Oncorhynchus nerka | reverse complement strand
AAGAAAAAGTACCAAATTCAACCATGGGTGGCTGTTAACTAAAATAATTGAAGAGTGTATGTTAGGATGAAGTGTGAATTCATGCCAGGAATAATAAGTGTGAAGTTTGATTTCCTCCCTTCTGTAATAAGCAGCTAATGAGGTATTTTTTCCTTTATTCATGTGTTTAATCTGAACCCGTTATAACGCCGGTTAAACTGTTATGTATGTAAGCACTTCAGAGTTATACCAAGCTAATAAGTCACTCCTAAGATAATGTTGTAAGAGTGTGCTTAATCATTTTTAATTTACTTTATAGTTCTCACTGAAGGGGATAATTCTCGCTGAAACTGAGAATAAAGCCGCTGTTAAAATCATGGAACGGTTGTGCTCGTGGTTACTGAAGGGAGCTACAAGACCATTATTCGTTTGAATTCACCAACTCAAAGACGCTTGCCCGCTCCATCATAACTCCGTAAGTTTTCCCTCCTGTGTAGATCAAACGCCCCGCCTGTAAATCCTGGGTATGCCCACATCATTAATGAATAAGATGTGTAGAAAACTGTTTAGCTATAGTTAAAGGCCTTTCATAAAAGAGGCTGTCATGATTGCCTGTGCCTCATGTTGCTGCACGTATTAGCTTGTTACCGAATACTACTGTTGTACATTTAATATCTACTAGCCGATTTAAATCGCATTTGCACAAATTCTGTCATGTTACTGTGGTCTTTTTTAAAAGTCAATAAATATGTGTGTAGAGTGTACATGTTTGTTTCACTGTAGATCTGTTTAAGACCTCCTAGAAACACCTAATTTCATCCCACAGCATTAATTAATAAGCTGTGTAGAGCTGTTTAGCATAAGTAAAGGCCTTTCATAAAGCAGCTGTCATGATTGCATGTCCCTTATGTTTAACACGTATTGCTTGTTACAGAATACTACTGTTGTACATTTAATATCCCCTAGCAGATTTCAAGTGCCTTTGCACAAATTCTGTCATGTTACTGTGGTCTTTTTAAAAGTCAATAAAAATGTGTGTAAAGTGTCCATGTTTGTTTCACTGTATATTTGTTTAAGCCCTCCTAGAAACACCTAATTAAAGGCCTTTCATAAAGAGGCGGTCATGATTGCATGTGCCTCATGTTTAACACGTATGCTTGTTACAGAATACTACTGTTGTACATTTAATATCCCCTAGCAGATTTCGTTGCCTTTGCACAAATTCTGTCATGTTACTGTGGTCTTTTTAAAAGTCAATAAATATGTGTGTAAAGTATTTTGTTTCACTGTAGATCTGTTTAAGACCTCCTAGAAACACCTATTTCATCCACAGCATTAATTAATAAGCTGTGTAGAAGCTGTTTAGCCATAAGTAAAGGCCTTTCATAAAGCAGCTGTCATGATTGCATGTCCCTTATGTTTAACACGTATTGCTTGTTACAGAATACTACTGTTGTACATTTAATATCCCCTAGCAGATTTCGTTGCCTTTGCACAAGTTCTGTCATGTTACTGTGGTCTTTTTAAAAGTCAATAAAAATGTGTGTAAAGTGTCCATGTTTGTTTCACTGTATATTTGTTTAAGCCCTCCTAGAAACACCTAATTAAAGGCCTTTCATAAAGAGGCGGTCATGATTGCATGTGCCTCATGTTTAACACGTATTGCTTGTTACAGAATACTACTGTTGTACATTTAATATCCCCTAGCAGATTTCGTTGCCTTTGCACAAATTCTGTCATGTTACTGTGGTCTTTTTAAAAGTCAATAAATATGTGTGTAAAGTGTACATGTTTGTTTCACTGTAGATCTGTTTAAGACCTCCTAGAAACACCTAATTTCATCCCACAGCATTAATTAATAAACTGTGTAGAAGCTGTTTAGCCATAAGTAAATGCCTTTCATAAAGCGGCTGTCATGATAAACCTGAATCTGAAAGTACCTTTAGGATCTTTTCTTTGGGGTTCTAATCTCCCCCGTGTACATGCACTGAAAATCCTTAGGCTGGAGCCATCTGGAAGCTCTGTGCCTGTACATATAAAGAGAACTCAATAGGAAACTAGGCTGAGAAACATTATATAGATGGCTGTTTAATTGTTGTTTAAAGCCTGAAATGGACACAATGCCCAAGGGACCTTGTTTCTAACACACACACACACACCCACACACATTCCTTGTTTCTCACACACACCCACACACACACACACATATTCAGGTCTTAAAAATGGCTTGTTCTGGACATATTTATAATGCTGAGGACATTTTACCAATACATTTTTACATAGATGGTATTTTTATATATAACAACAATACATTACCAAACAAAGTCTTTAATCCCAACCCTCAGCCACTCTCAGCCCATCCCACCTAACACCATAGACTGCCCTTGTTTGGTTTACATGTGCTGTATATTTTTAAATTGTGCTGTGATATTTTACAAAATGAATCTTTCTAATCGTATATTATCCACAGATTGTGAGCTAAAGATGAAAACCTTTCCTACGAGTGTTGTATTATTTATTGATTGGCTATGGCTTTCCAGATCACCCAACACTGCTATTTGTAAGGTTAATTTTAAGTGCATGTTGTGATTTTTTAACCATTCCTGAACCTGTGACCAGGAACAAGCTACATAGGGGCAATACCCAACTAAGTGATCTATTGATTCTGTCTCTTCGCAACAAAATGTACAGAGCTGAGATTGTTGTATGCCCCATATATATAGCATTCTGTTGGTGGCAAGACTTTTATATAATAATTTAAATTGAAAAACAAAGTGTTGAGTCAAGTGTAGTTTTTTATACCAGTTCATAAACCATGTGACATGGAATTGGTACATCGAACATTTCCTCAAATTTATTTTGCAACCTGTATGGCTCAGCTGTCAACATTTTTGTCCTCAGATGAAACTGGTATATTTTTCTATTTATACCAATTCCTTTCAGCCAATTTGTATCTTTAATATATGGCAGGCAAACAAGTTCCCTTTTCCACCTGCCCCCTCCATTTGTGTGGTAGTGCTGCAATCAGTTGGTTGTAAATTTGGATTGAGAAGAGATATATATATATATTTTTTTTTTTTCGACAACCGCATATGACACAACACCTCCATTTCTATTCATAATATCATTAATAAATATTATACTTTTTTTTAATCCGTGAAGAATGTTATTTTATTAATCAATATATTTGAGTTTAACCATTACATTTGTTGTAATATTTGTTCTTTCTTTTCTGGAGGACAAAACTGAAATTGTAGTCAGCTTTGTATGGATCCGGGAGAATTGTCATCAACTGACACTAATTAGCATAACGGACAAAAAATATTACTAGAAAATATTCATAAAATTACAAGTGAAATATATTGAAACACAGCTTAGCCTTTTGTTAATCACCCTGTCATCTCAGATTTTGAAATTATGCTTTACAGCCAAAGCAAGTAAAGCATTTGTGTAAGTTTATCGATAGCCTAGCATAGCATTATGCCTAGCTAGCAGCAGGCAGCTTGGTCACGAAAATCAGAAAAGCAATCAAATTAAATCATTTACCTATGATGAGCTTCAGATGTTTTCACTCACGAGACTCCCAGTTAGACAGCAAATGTTCATTTTGTCCCATAAAGATGATTTTTATAGCCGAAACACCTCCGAAATCCACCGGAAACTGCGGTCACGACAACGCCGAAAAATATTCCAAATTAGATCCATAATATCGACAGAAACATGGCAAATGTTTTTAAAAATCAATTCTCAAGGTGTTTTTCAAATATCTATTCGATAACATATCAACCGGGACAGGTGGCTTCTTAGTAGGAAAGGGAGAAACAATGGCCGCATTTATCTTTTACGCACAAAACACTCTGAGAGCCTCCAGCTGACCATTGACGCAATGTTGTCGTCCAGGCTCATTTTTCAAAATAAAAGCCCGAAACTATGTATTGTGACACTAGACACAGTAGGGAAGCCATAGAAAAGAGAATCTGGTTGATATCTCATCCACTGCTCAATAGGGACGCATAGGAACGCAGAGCTTTCGAAATAAGAGTCCCTTCCTGATTGGATTTTTCTCAGGCTTTCGCCTGCACTATCAGTTCTGTTATACTCACAGACAATATTTTTACAGTTTTGGAAACTTTAGAGTGTTTTCTATCCTAAGCTGTCAATTATATGCATATAGCAGCTTGTCCTGACAAAATAGCCCGTTTACTTTGGGAACGTTATTTTTTCCAAAAATGAAAATAGTGCCCCCTAGTTTCAAGAGGTTAATCTAAGTTTATGTGGAAAGTTGAAAATCATATCATGCCGTGTAACCGGAGATATTTAAAACAATTACTGGCGATTCTTCACCACCAGAGGTCACTGATAGCACAAGCTGAAATCACATGGGATTCCCGCACGGCACGGGATTTCACTTTGAACAAAGGGGGAAACAAAAAACGGCTGCTCCCCCTTGTTAGCTTAGCATTTGGTGCAATGCTTAGCTTCACTTGTGCTGGAAAGTCAGACTCCGCTCCAACAAGAGAACGGGTTTACTAAGTGACGTCTCACGTTCAACCTTTCAGCAATATTTTTTGCGATTAACCGGAACGTGAGGAAAACACAAACACACGGTTGGTTGACTCACACCAATGAAAACACGAGACAGAGATAATTACTAACTTGGTCAAGCCAATATCTACCCAAATTTTAAACGGCCCTGTGTCCATGCTCGAGAAATTAATTATGACCAAGTCTACTCGCTTCTGAACGCAATAGGCAGAAATAACACTACATTGGGCCCAACTAGTATTTTTCTCAGAATGCCTGCATCGTCAGGTACATATGCCCCAGCTCATAGCATTCAGTAAATCCCCTACACACTGATGTGTGTCAGATATACAACACGAGTCAATCTCGCTACACTAGTATCTGGGTGAAAAAGAAAAACCACAAACACCACTCTCAACAATAATCATGATTGGTGTGAGTAACTTGCTACACAATTCCTATGTACTGAATTCAACAGTGAGGCCTAGTTTTATTTTAGATTCCTCGCACGGGGGCATCAATATGTCGCAACGTTATTGTTAATGTGATGACATGCTATTTATCGAATAATTAGCTGTTTATTATTACGTGATTAAATTAATTCTGTAACAATTAACTCAGTAACCTGGAGCACCACGGGAAAAGCTTGTTTAATGAGTAACCGTTTCGCAAATTAACTCAAAGATTACATAGATTTCATAGCAGTCATCAATTAATTCATTTCCTCAGTCTCATTCTGAATGTCGCATAATTAGTAAATCTGCACAAACCCGGGTCTCACTAATTATTCCGTACCACACAAATTTAGATTATTATTTATTTACTAACCAGTTATATGATAACATAAAATAAATATACACAAACAGTCTAGGTTATTGGTTAAAACTTCATAAAATGGAAACAGGTCCCTAGTGGACCAATGCAAGATGGAGCTTCACACACAGAGAGAAAGAGAGAAATTCAACACTTGGATACATTTGTAAACTATGCTTAGTTTCAGCCCTAACACCTTGCCCTGAACTGCCCCTGTTACGATTTAAAAAGTGTAATGCATGTATTTATGTGTTGAAAGTCTCTGTTGGGTGTCTCTTTGTGGGTCGAGTTCCGCTTAGTGGGAAAGGTTTGGCCAACGCCTTGTTCATTCGTCTTCAGGTGTAAGTCTCTGATTTTCCAAACTATGTCACAATGTCCTTTCTCTTAGTTGTCAGTTTCCAGCTTCTGAGGAGGCTAATCAGGCGTGTCGATGCTCCCGGCGTGGGTAAGAGGACCGTGTAGACAACCGGTGACTTGAAAATAGCTCAAGTTCAACTTCCTAGATACAGTACTTAGAATAGCTTCTCCACCATAAACTTGATTGTTCAGAGATTTACTTTGTCTTCAACCTCGTGTTGCGTTTCGGGGTCACGACTAGCAGTAGACCTCAGCTGCAGCGCGTGGTCAACTTAGTCTGATATGTAAATTCTTACTCGTGTTTTATATCCTGGAGTAGAAAGGGGCATTTCCATCTTTATGACACACTCTCTGGGTTCCCTGGGGCGTAGCTAGTTACAAGGTATTAGGATTCTCTATGATCTCGTTTAGACAACTAAAATCAGTCTTATCACCATAACATCCTCTTTCATCTGCATATTCTCGACACAAAGAATGTAAACATCACATATACAGTATGAAAACTCTTCAAGTTAATGTTTTCATTATAACATCCTCAACTAACTTAAGATCATCTTAAAATAGACATTTATTTTCATATTCTATCCATCATTGTTTCCACCATTTGGTTGATCAAAAATACATGTCCCGAAGTCCATTTATTTGATGTTGTGTAGTTTTGGGCTGTAAACTCTTCCTAAGACACACAGACATTCCAGTCTCACACATTAGAGAACAGAATGGAGTTGGGCTGTTGCATTATAATTTACGATGGGCGTGAGGGCATAAACCCCCCCCCCATCAATACCTCTATACTTCTCCCCCTCTTCGGGAGGGAGGGAGAGATCTCTCTGTAGAACCGGGATCCACTGTAACCTGATCCTCACAGGACCGTCATGACAGTCCCCCTCTGGTGGGTTCAACTTGGAAGGATCCTGCATCTTGCAACCCACCATAAGAATGACCATCGGACGTCAACAATTATATATACACAGTGTGGGCCATTTGTTTGTGATAATGTGAATGGGATCAAATTTGGTTCATATATAGACACCATATAATTTAAAACAGTTTGTTTCATTTAAAATTATACACAAGAGAAGATGTTGCCCAGAACAAATTAATGTACAAATATTATATCAATTAAATTCAACAGTTATTAAAATATATTAATCAATCTCTAAAACAATGAATCTAGCATTAAAAGACAATTTAATACTCAATTTTAACTAGTCAATTCATAGCCTGTTTATCATTAAACAAAACGTATTTGGTAATATAAAAATAATCCACCGAAACTAATGCTGAAAACTGAACATCACATTGGTTGCAAGTTCAAACCCCCGAGCTGACAAGGTACAAATCTGTCGTTATGCCCCTGAACAGGCAGTTAACCCACTGTTCCTAGGCCGTCATTGAAAATAAGAATTTGTTCTTAACTGACTTGCCTGGTTAAATAAAGGTTAAAAAAAAAAACTTCTTTATCTGATACAGTGCATTCAAAAAGTATTGAAACCCCTTGACTTTTTACACCTTTTGTTACGTTACATTTTATAATAAAGATTAATAAATCATTTTTCCCCTCATCAATCTCCATACAACACCCCAAAATTACAAAGCAAAAACAGTTTTGCAAACATTGTCTTAGCTGTGTGCTTAGGGTCGTTGTCCTGTTGGAAGGTGGACCAGTGTGAGGTCCTGAGCAATCTGGAGCAGGTTTTCATCAAGGATCTCTCTGTACTTTGCTCTCCGTTCAACTTCCCCCTCGTTCCTGACTAGTCTCCCAGTCCCTGCCGTTGAAAAACATACCCACAGCATGATGCTGTCACCACCATGCTTCACTATGCTCTGAAATGCACTGTCAACTGTAGGACCTTATATAGACAGGTATGTGCCTGTTTGAATTGAATTTACCAAGTGGACTCCAATCAAGTTATTGAAACATCACAAGGATACTTAATGGAAACAGGATGTACCTGAGTATAATTGAGTCTCCATAGTAAAAACGGTATGAATACTTATTTATTATTTACCAGAAAAAAAATCTAAAAAACTGTTTTCAATTTGTCATTATGCGCTATTGTGTGTAGATTGAGGAATTTTTGTAACAAAATGTGGAAAAAGTCCAGGGGTCTGAATACTTTCCTTTGTCGCCGAGTGTACAAAACATTAGGAACACCATCCTAATATTGAGTTGCAATCCCCTTTGTCCTCAGAACAGCCTCAATTCGTCAGGCCATGGACTCCACATGGTGTGGAAAGAAACCCACAGGGATGCTGGGCCATGATGACTCCAATGCTTCCCACAGTTGTGTCGGGTTGGCTGGGAGTGGACGTCTACTCTGAATAGCTCGTTCCATCTCCTCCCACAGATGCACAATTGGATTGAGATCTGGTGACTCGGCAGGCCACTGCAGTAAACTGAATTCCCTGTCATGGTTCCCATGGAACCATTCCTGGACAAGCCTTGGGGCATAATCCTGCTGAAAAAATCCATAGCTGGATACATTGCTGCTGCAAAGCGATGCACCTGATTGGCAATAATGTTTAGATATCCTGTGGCATTAAAACGTTGCTCCACAAGGGGCCCAATGTGTGCCCTGAAAACACACCCCACACCATCACCACCAGCCTGCAATGTTGACACACGGCATGGATGCATGTACTCATGGTTTTATCCATAGCCTAGTCTTCCCATCAGCATGACACAGCAGGAACTTGGACGATCTAGACCAGTGGTTCCCAAACCGTTTATAGTCCCGTACCCCTTCAAACATTCAACCTCCAGCTGCGTACCCCCTCTAGCATCAGGGTCAGCGTGCTCTCAAATATTGTAAGCCTTTCTCACACACACACACACACACACACACACACACACTACATTTATTAAACATAAGAATGAGTGTGAGTTTGTCACGACCAGGCTCGTGGGAAGTGAGAGCTCTTATAGGACCAGGGCACAAATAATAATAATAATAATAATACATTTTGCTCTTTATTTAGCCATTTTACATATTAAACCTTCCTTGCTCATTGAAAATTGTGAAAGACTCACCGCAGGTTAATGAGAAGGGTTTGCTTGAAAGGATGCACATACTCTCTCCAATACAACCCAACATTGCAGAGTTGTCTTAAATCCTTTTCCACACACAGTCTGTGCCTGTATTTAGTTTTTATGCTAGCGAGGGCCGAGAATCCACTCTCACATAGGTACGTGGTTCCAAAGGGCATCAGTGTCTTAACAGCGCGATTTGCCAAGGTAGGCTCCTCTGAGCACAGCCCAATCCAGAAATCTGGCATTAGCTTCTGATTAAATTAAATTTTCACAGAACCGCATGTTGCAATTTTGATGAGGCTCTCTTGTTCAGATATCGGTAAGTGGACTGGAGGCAGGGCATGAAAGGGATAACGAATCTAGTTTGTGTCATCCGTTTCAGGAAAGTACCTGCGTATTTGCACACCAAAACTCACTCAGGTGCTTTGCTAGATCACATGTGACATTGACCATAAGCTTGAGTTCATTTGCACACAAAATAAATCATACAATGATGAAAGACCTGTGTGTTATCCATGTTATCAAAGTCAACAATTTCCACTGTAGTCCCCAAAACGTATTTTAAGCGGTCAGGCATTCCCTTGCCAGCAAGAGCCTCTCGGTGGATGCTGCAGTGAACCCAAGTAGCATCGGGAGTAAGTGCTTGCACGCCCGTTACCACTCCACTATGTCTCCCTGTCATGGCATTTGCGCCATTAGTACAGATACCAACACATCTTGACCACCAAAGTCCATTTGATGTCACAAAGCTGGCCAGTACTTTAAAAAGATATCCTGTTGTCCTGGTTTCCAGTGGTTTGTAGAAGAGGATGTCTTCCTTAATTGACCCCCCAAAAAGGTAACAGACATGTACCAGGAGCTGTGCCAGGCCCTGTCTGTTGACTCATCCCACTGAATTCACTGGCTTGTATGCGAAGCAGTAATTGTTTCAAAACATCTGCCATGTCACTGATGCATCATGAAACGGAATAATTTTTAAAAACATTTTCCCCCAGCCATATCTACAGAAGCAGGAAGAATTAAGTCCTCCATAATAGTATGGAGCTTGCCTGTCCTAGACACTTGGTAACTCACCAAGACGCTTCTAGCCCCTTCTTATTAATGGTATCTGCAGCTTTTATACATGTCTTACTACTCGAAAGTAGTCTCAACTCTCGCTCAAAAAACTCCTGTGGCTTATTTTCAAATTGGCATGTTTTGTTTCTAGTTAAGAGTGGTTAAGAGTGGATTTTTCATTGAGTTGTGAGATATAACACACTGTAGCTGAGGAAAGGCACTATTCCCAATATATGTGAACCCCAAATCAATGTAGTTCTCACCATATTTGCACCTCTACGATGGTCCAACATCCGCCTGCTGTTCAGTGCTTTCCTGGGTAAAGGGGCAGAAGCTCTGCGGCTGCATCAGATTCACAACTGTCAGTGTCCATGCTAGATGGGCTAACAACAAACGTAGAATTACTGATGCTAGTATTGGATGTGTTCGTGGAAGCAGAACAACTTGTGCAGTCAACAGGTGCGGTACTGCTGGTAGTACCGGTGCTACCAGTAGAGCTGGTATGTGTCTCTATGGACGTGGGCTAAAAAAAACACAGCAAAACTGACAAGATGCACACTGATCAGTAAAGAGAGGCTAACATTCTGTAATGCTCCTTTTCCTCTGCACAGTTCTCTCACAGTGAGAAACAATATGATTACAATAGTGTTCTACACTTTCTTCATTTGATCCAATTCAACGTTGCCAATTATTTTATGACATGAGAATTAAGTGGAGTGACAAATCTTAGCTGGTGTGAGAGAACTGATGAGGCTTCTCTCAAGTGTGTAGCCGTTGGTGTGTTTTTACATTGGCCAATCGGGAGAAGTTCTTGCCACAGTAAGAGCAGAAGAAAGGCTTCTCTCGTGTGTGTGTTCTCTGGTGACCATTTAGCTCAGCTGATGATTTAAAACATTTTCCACAGTCAGAGCAGTAGTAAGGCTTCTCTCCTGTGTGTATACGTTCATGACGTTTTAGGTGGCTGGATTGAGAGAAACTCACCCTACAGTCAGAGCAGAAGTAAGGCTTCTCTCCTGTGTGTGTTCTCTGGTGAACTTTTAGCTCAGTTGATGTTGTGAAGCATTTTCCACAGTCAGAACAGGAGCAAGGCTTCTCTCCTGTGTGTGTTCTCTGGTGAACTTTTAGCTCAGTTGATGTTGTGAAGCATTTTCCACAGTCAGAGCAGGAGTATGGCTTCTCTCCTGTGTGTATACGTTCATGTGTTTTAAAGTGGCCCAGGTGAGAGAAACTATTTCCACAGTCAGAGCAGGAGTAAGGCTTCTCTCCTGTGTGTGTTCTCTGGTGAACTTTCAGCTGAGACGATTGTGTGAAACATTTTCCACAGTCAGAGCAAGAGTAAGGCTTCTCTCCTGTGTGTATACGTTCATGTTGTTTTAGGTGGCTCGAGTGAGAGAAACTCTTCCAACATTCAGAGCAGGAGTAAGGCTTCTCTCCTGTGTGTATACGTTCATGTTGTTTTAGATGTCCCCGTCCAGAGAAACTATTTCCACAGACCGAGCAGGAGTAAGGCTTCTCTCCTGTATGTATACGTTCATGTTGTTTTAGGTGGCTCGATTGAGAGAAACTCTTCCTACAGTCAGAGCAGGAGAAAGGCTTCTCTCCTGTGTGTACTCTCTGGTGAACTATCATAGCCCTTGATGTGGTGAAATTCTTCCCACAGTCAGTGCAGAAATACAGATTCTCTCCTGTATGTATTTTTAGGTGTATTTTTAGCTTTGATAGAATTGGGAAAATCTCCTCACAATGTGGGCAGTGGTGAGACCTGTTAGCTCTGTGATCTTCCTGCTGTTGCTCTCTGGATGTAGAGAATGTCTCAACATGATCTCCTGTGTGAACATAAGAAGAACCAGTCAGTTGGTGTAATATACAGAACCAGTCAAATGTTTGGACACACCTACTCATTCAAGGGTTTTTCTTTATTTTTACTATTTTCTACATTGAATAATAAGTGAAAACAGCAAAACTATGGAATAACACAAATGGAATCATATAGTAACCAAAAAAAAAGTGTTAAATCAAAATAGCTTGTATTTTAGATTCTTCAAAGTAGCCACCCCTTGCCTTGACAGCTTGGCACACTCTTGGTACTCTCTCAACCAGCTTCACCAGGGATGTTTTTCCAACAATCTTGAAGTTCACACACATGCTGAGCAATTGTTGGCTGCTTTACCTTCACTCTGCAATCCAACTCATCCTAAACCAACTCAATAGAGTTACGGTCTGGTGATTGTAGAGGCCAGGTCATCTGATGCAGCACTCCATCACTCTCCTTGTTGGTCAAATAGCCCTTACATAGCCCGGAGGTATGTTGTGTCATTGTCTTGTTGAAAAACAAAAGAGTCCCAGTAAGCCCAAACCAGATGGAATGGCGTATCGCTTCAGAATGCTGTGGTAGCCATACTGGTTACATGTGCCTTGAATTCTAAGTAAATCAGACAGTGTCACCAGCAAAGCACCGCCACAACATCACACCTCCTCCATGCTTCACGGTAGGAAATACACATGCGGAGATCATCCAGTCACCTATTCTGCGTCTCACAAAGACACGGCGGTTGGAAGCAAAAATCTGAAATTTGGACTCATCGGACCAAAGGACTGGTTTCCACAGGTCTAATGTCCATTGCTCGTGTTTCTTAGCCCAAGCAAGTCTCTTCTTATTGGTGTGCTTTAGTAGTGGTTTCTTTGCATCAATCCAACCATGAAGGCCTGATTCACACAGTCTCCTCTGAACAGTTGATGTTGATGTGTCTGTTACTTGAACTCTGAAACATTTATTTGGGCTGCAATTTCTGAGGCTGGTAACTCTAATGAACTTATCCCCTGTAGCAGAGGTAACTCTGGGTCTTCCATTCCTGTGGCGGTCCTCATGAAAACCAGTTTCATCATAGCACTTGATGGTTTTGCGACTGCACTTGAAGAAACAGTCAAAGTTCTTGAAATGTTCCGGATTGACTGAGCTTCAGGTCTTAAAGTAATGATAGAATGTAATTTCTCTTTGCTTATTTGAGCTGTTCTTTCCATAATATGGACTTGGTCTTTTACCAAATAGGGCTCTTCTGTATACCACCCCTACCATGTCACAACACAACTGATTGGCTCAAATGCATTAAGGAAAGATATAACAAAAAATAACTTTTACAAAGGCACACCTGTTAATTGAAATGCATTCCAGGGGACTTCCTCATGAAGCTGGTTGAGAGAATGCCAAGAGTTTGCAAAGCTGTCAAGGCAAAGGGTGGCTACTTTGAAGAATCTCAAATATATTTTAATTTGTTTAACACTTTTTTTTAACTACACGATTCCATATATGTTATTTCAGTTTTGATGTCTTCACTATTATTCTACAATGCAGAAAGAAAAACCCTTCAATGAGTAGGTGTCCAAACGTTTGACTGGTACTGTACATGTCAATCAAATGTACCTTTTTACATTAGCAGTTGTCACAAAATGCTTTACAGAAATCCAGACTAAAAATCACAAAAGAGCAAGCAATGCAGATGTAGCACAGTGGTTATGAAAAACTCCCTAGAAAAGCAGGGACCAAGGAAGAAACGGAGAGGAACCAGGCCCAAAGGGGTGGCCGGTCCTCTTCTGGCTGTACTGGGTGACATACACTACATTTAAAAAGTTTGGGGTCACTTAGAAATGTTCTTGTTTCGAAAGAAAAGTAAACATTTGTGTTGAATAAAATGGATCAGAAATACAGTGTAGACATTGTTAAATGTTGTAAATGACTATCATAGCTGGAAATGGCTGATTTTGTTTAATGGAATATCCACATAGGCGTACAGAGGCCCATTATCAGCAACCATCACTCCTGTGTTCCAATGGCACGTTGTGTTAGCTAATCCAAGTTTATCATTTTAAAACTGCTAATTGATCATTAGAAAACCATTTTTTTTTTAAATGATACACTTGGATTAGCTAACACAACATTCCATTGGAACACAGGAGTGATGGTTGCTGATAATGGGCCTCTGTTCGCCTGTGGATATTCCATTAAACAAATCATAAAAAATAAATAACAGTTTCCAGCTACAATAGTCATTTGCAACATTAACAAAAAAGGGGCGTGTCATCCTCCACTCACTATCACAAGGGTGAGTAATGTTAGAGTATTTCCAGTCATCTGGTGTTTTCAGTACCTATAGTGTTCTCTTTGAAGTAGAAAGAAGAATGGATATAAGGTTAAATATTAGACATGTGTAAGCAGAATGAAGGCTGAGCCCATGTGAATGTACAGAGCTGGATCAACATTGAGTTAACCATTAGAAATGTAAAGAACGGAACATAGGCAGAATCTGTGTGGATGAGGCAAGGTAGATCAACACAGACGTGACTGGTCTGGGCCAGATCTGATCTTGTGAAGGCTACTGGACATGCACATGGGTTAATCATACATAGACAACATCAGCCTGAACTTGTGAAGACCTTTGGACAGGAACATCAGCTAATCAGTTATAGGCACCTTTAGACCTGCAGTAAGAGTGTGTGTCACACCACCAATATAATCTATGCCCAAATGTCTGAGGCAATAAGAAAGACAGCAATATTAGGGTGGCCAAAGCTAGAAGGAATTAATATTTTACATAAAGTGGAGTGACACTGTTATATATGGGTAAAACTGTATAAAAGCTGAGTACTGAGAATGGAGAATCAGTTCTTCCATGGAATTGCTCGGCTTTGTCACTTTTGTAATAAAGTCTATTTGAATTCACAAGCTCCAGGATTTGAGAAATATTTGATTCAATATTTCCACGACAGTAACTACACAGACACATTTCATAGACATTTAAAAAAACACTGGCAGTGTGTCTACTTGTTGGCAATACTGGTGTCAAACCATGCAAGTCTGAGTAGCATGAAATAATGTCTACCTTCTCATTGAAACAGTTCTACCGCAGTTTTTCATAAACAGTGGGAAGTTGGAACAAATAACAAACGTAGAACCTGCTCCTCTTACCATGAGAAACAGAAGTCCCAATCTTCTCCTCCTCTTCTTCATCTTTAATGTTGACATTCAGTTCCAGTGTTTGATGGCAGTCTTCCAGCTTCACTGATGCCATCTCTGGATCCTGCAGTGCAAACTGGGCTCCACTGTCACAATCAGGACCCAGTGACTGTAGGTTTGGACTCACTGTGGAAGGAGACGAATAGTATTTCTGTTCACACCATAGTAACATTTATAGATAAAAGATAGAAACAACTTAATGTGTCTGAATATTAGTACACATGTAGAAAACTGATAATCCTTACAGCTTCAAAGCTGTAGTGCAACCGTGAAAATGTCTCTCTGCACCCGCTTTCTTTAGTTCGTTGACGCAGACCGAGTGGGCGCCGCCATTTTACCAGCTCGTGAATTTTACACAAAACCAAAAACATGCCAAACAAACTCAGAAATCTCAAATAAATTGATTCTTTATTAAATGTCCTTGGGGAAATGATGTACACCCATTCAGACAAACCCGAAGTGTCTAGCTATGTGACTATCTATGTGTATCACGTTCACTCGGTTTGACACAAAAATAACACATCACCCTTTACCAAACGTGATAATACGTTAACGGATGCTACCTAGCATGGTATGACATGTTTTTTCGAAATTAGAAAGTTTAAACGTGCCATTACAAACCTGTAGTAATACATATAAACAGACACAAGGGTTATCGTCTTAACATCACAGTTCTCGCGCTTTATTTATTCTGAAGAATGGTGCGTGCCTGGAACTTCCTGTTCCACCACTACCACAGTGCAGCCACATATAGAACAATGAGACAGACATTTCGCCCGATAGATAAATTGGAAACGCTAAGCGCATGCTTCACCTCACTACCAAACTAAAATCTGTTATGAACAGAGTGAACTACGTTTTGTAGACCTTGCCCGTTGCAGAAGTTTATTTTTTATATATTTTTTATAAATCGCTTTGTTTAGAAGTAACGCAAAGGTGACTTGAGTTATTGCACACGAGGGCTTCACAGAGGTGGTGTTCCCTAACAGAAAAATGCAGACGTGAGCTAGAACGCGCTAATAGGATCTCGTTACCTTGTGCTTGGCTCTGCCCACTGTGACCCAGAACAGACTATGGGAGGCGCACAGTACTACATAGAGCCACCACTACATGGAACTCTATTCCATAAGTACGCAGTACAATTTTATTTTAAAAAAACAGCATCAGCTAATGGGGATTCATAATAAATATTTACAGAGGAGGCGTTCCCTAACATAAATATGCTGATGTGTGCTCGGACGTGCCAATAGGATCTCGCTAGAGTGTGCTTGGCTCTGCCCACAATGACTCATCTCTTCCCATTGGAACCGACCGGTTTAGTTATAAAAAACATGGTGCAACCCTCCGTGCTTTCAGGGATTATTATGTCCCTACCCCATTATATGAGAAGGGCGGTACTTAATTTGAGCCGGATCTTCCGGCACCTCTCAGTTTTGTAGTCTTTCGTTCTTTCGTTATTTGTCAGGATCAGGTAACCAAGCTCTTGTGGCATGAAAAATACATTTCCACTATTTGCAATGTAAAAATCATAATAAAAGCCATCAGTAATTACATTTGGATTCCTCTGCAATTGTCATGCCTCCTAAAAAAAAACGTAATGTGAAAACGTGCCTGATGTTCTAAGAATTGATTCATGTTGGGCTGTCTCAGGTTTATGCAACATTGTAGCCTATTTAGACCATTGCTGTGGTGAGAGAGAAGCACGTCTGTATCTCTCACAGAACTAAAAGGAGATTCACTTTGGATGATCTCTCTCCCTCTGTGTTGTTATAGACATGAGCCGACAACTCATCTCTCCACCATTGCACTTCATCATTTATTTCCTATAATATTTCTAATACCATCGCTAGAAAACACAGGTTGTAAAGCAAATAGATCCTGCTGAATAGAACATACAAATCTGTCTGTTACCAAGTTATCAACTTCCAAATAGGTCTATTGAGAGAACAGCATTGTTTTTACAAAGTAAAGCAAGATAGATAAGCTTTTGTCTGGTGAGTGAGCTGCACATCATTGGGTGAGTCAGTGAAACTGGAAAGCTTGTTTAGGACTATAACTTCCTCCTCATATTGTACAATGTGTTTCTCCTCACACCTGGCCTAGGCTATTGATGGACAAGGTTGTTTTTATTGATCTCAGATTCTGTTTGTCAGTGTCAAAGTAGTCTGTCATTTTGGTCATTGAGAGGTATTTTAACAAATCTGCAAGTCTCCAGCCATCTAAAATTATGTAGAACCGCAAGAAATCTGTTTACAAAAGGCCACATTTTTCCAGGACTCCAGGCTACAATAAATGTACTCCATGTGTGCAACTTCTGCAAGCAGCTCCACACCACTACTCTTTGCCAGTACCTCAGAGCCCCCCAGGTCCCCCCGTGGGATCACTTTTGGTTCCAGGACCTCCCAATTTACAAATGAAGCACTGGAGAAGTGGGTAGCTGCTACTGCCTCCTCTGGGACACGTCTCCTTTACATAGAGTTATTCAGGCTGTTGATTGTGGCCTGTGGAATGTTGTCCCACTCCTCTTCAATGGCTGTGTGAAATTCCAGGATATTGGCGGGAACTGGAACAAGCTGTCGTTCACATTGATCCAGACCATCCCAAACATGCTCCAAGGGTGACATGTCTGGTGAGTATGCAGGCCATTGAAGAATTGGGACATTTTCAGCATTATCAATTGTGTACAGATCCTTGCGACGTGGAGCTGTGCGTTGTCATGCTGAAAACATGAGGTGATGGCGGCAGATGAATAGCAGGACAACGGCCCTCAGGATCTTGTCATGTATTGAACACTAACTAAACGTCAGTGAGTACCAGATTGAAAGCCTCCTAAGCATATATTGGAGGGGGAAACTACAATCTACCAGTTTCAAATCAACTCAATGAAATTTAAATCAGAAAATGAGCGCTGGACAGCAAAACCAGAGAATTGGAGAGGGAAACTTTTTGAGACAACTCAGTAGAAGTAAACAAGGAATGATTTGCTCTTAAAGCTCAGTATGAAGAACTTTCCACCTCAAAGGCTGTAAACAGCTTAACTAGGCTGAAACAGTCCTATGATCAAGGTGAAAAACCTGGTCAATTGCTGGCCTGGCGCATTTAGAAGTTAAATTCAGGCCAAGCCATTCCTGCAATTCATAATTAACAAGGACAATTATCAATAGATCGTGTAGAAATAAACCAAACATTTGCTTCCTACTACAACACACGTTACAACTCTGAATCTCCTGAGAACTAATCAGGTATTGATGTTCCCTCTATTTCAGAAGACACTAAATTGGATCTGGAAAAGGAATTGGATGGTGTTGAAATATCTGATGCTATTTTCAATAGGAAGGGAGGTAAAGAGGCAGGTCCAGACGGGCTCCCAATAGATATTTAGAAGATAATTAAGGACAAACTTCTAGGTCCACTTTTGGATATGTACAGTGTATTGGGGTATGATATGCTGTAGAGCTCAGATACAGACAATAAACACCCGCCTGAGATTGTTGCAATACAATTGGATAATGAGAACATATATCACCTTGTTAAGCTCCACAAATTTGACCCTAAAACCCCAGACCTGTGTGTTAAATGTAACACACATTTAGGCACCTTGTATCATTGCCTGGAGGAATGTGTTGAGATACAAACATTTTGGAGCTCAGTACTGCGTTATATCTCTGAGATGACCTCTACCCCAATACCACTAATCCCTAAACTGTCCCTCCGAAATCTTTACCCAGATAGTATCGATTTACATAGGAGAGAAAAGAAAATGGTTGACCTCGGTCTATTACAAGCTAGATGTGTAATTGCTCTCCACAGGAAGTACGTCAGTTCCCTCACTTAATTAACATCAAGCCTGGCTCTTGAAAAATGTACTTATATAGTGAAAAAGAAAGCCCCAGAGTGTCATAATATTTGGGATCAGTTTTGTGAGTTTTTACAAACCGGTGATTCTAGAAGCATTGGAACTGTAAATCCTCTATTTTTATTGGCTGTAGTTCTTAGAAGTATCTGCATATTACACTTTTTATTTGGAAATGTTCTGGTTCCCTCCCCCAGATCTGTGCCTCAACATAATCCTTTCATGGAGCTCTATGGACAATTCCTTCAAACTCGTGGCTTGGTTTTTACTCTGACATGCACTGTCAAATGTGGCACCTTATATAGACAGGTGTGTGCCTTTCTAAATCATGTCCAATCAATTGAATTCACCACAGGTGGACTCTCAATCAAGTTGTAAAAACATCTCAAGGATGATCAATGGAAAAAGGATGCACCTGAGCTCAATGTTGAGTCTCATAGCAAAGGGCCTGAATACTTACGTAAATAAAGGTATTTCTGTTTTGAAATTTTAATACATCTAAAAAACCTGTGTTTCCTTTGTGAGGAACATTGGGGCGGCAGGGTAGCCTAGTGGTTAGAATGTTGGACTAGTAACTTAAAGGTTGCAAGTCCAAATCCCCGAGCTGACATGGTACAAATCTGTCATTCTGCCCTGAACAGGCAGTTAACCCACTGTTCCTAGGCAGTCATTGAAAATAAGATTTTTTTCGTAACCGACTTGCCTAGTTAAATAAAAGGTAAAAACATATTTTTCATACATAGTGGGAAGTTGGAACGAACAACAAACTTAGAACCTGCTCTTACCATGAGAAACAGATGTCCCAATCTTCTCCTCCTCTTCTTCATCTTTAATGTTGACATTCAGCTCCAGTGTTTGACTGCAGTCTTCCATCTTCACTGATGCCATCTCTGGACCCTGCAGTGCAAACTGGGCTCCACTGTCACAATCAGGACCCAGTGACTGTAGGTTTGAACTCAGTGTGGAAGGAGAGAGGCAGGCTGTGTTTGTCGTCACTGTTGATGTTACCGACTTCAGACTTAATCTGAGTCAGCCAGTAGTAATAAAGAGAAACAGACACAAAAGTTAGTCTTGACAGTTCTGGCACTTTATTCTCTAAAAATATGGTTTATATTTAGGTGCAGGAGCTCCACAATACTGTTGAGCTAGTTTTCTATAAGAAGAACATGAGCTCAAACAGTAGAATTTTGAGGTGCAGATACTCAGCTCCGGTGAGCTCCTGTCGAAGTCAAGCATTGATCTGATTTCAACAGATGAGGTAGGTAAGCATTGACAAAACATTCATTAATTCAAATTAGACAAAGTATACACTTTAAAATCAGGCTACACAAATTAAATGCACTTAATCTATAGTAGATTTCCTGAATTCGGATAAACGACTCAAAAACCATTTAGTACACGGTTGCCTTTTGTTTTAGGCAGCACTATGTAGTATTATCCTGAATAACCTTGTCTTCACTGTATTATTTAAATCAAAACCAATAGTATTACCCTTTCACACAATAGTAACATTTATAGATACAGATAGAAACAACTTAATGTGTCTGAATATTAGTACACATTTAGAAAATTGATAATCTCTGCATGGATTTGTGTCACTGTATTCACAGGAATGTCCCTGTATTGATGTGTAATATTGTTATTATTGTTGCAGTAAAAAAAAAAAAAAAGTCCGTTGACGCAAACAGAATGGTGCCGCCATTTTACCAGCTCGTGAATTTTATACAAAACCAATAACTTGCCAAACGAATTCAGAAATCTCAAGTAAATATATTATTTAGACGGTTTAAACGTGCTATTACATACCTGTAGTAATACATAGAAACGGACACGAAGATTATCTTCTAGACCGCATCGTTCTAGCGCTTTCTTTATACTGAAGAATGGTGCGCGCCATCCCGGAACTTCCTGTTCTCCCACTAACACCGTCCGTGCATTCCGGGGTCCTTGAGAAGGCCCTACCCCATTACATGAGAAGGGGGTCGTAGCCTCCTCCAGGACACATCTCATTTGCATAGAGTTGATCAAGATGTTGATTGTGTAATGCTATTTCTAGAATATTTGCTGGTCTGTGGTGTGTAATGAGGAGCAACCAGACGCTGTACTTGACACATTTATTAAATGGATTATTCCACTTACTAATAAGCCCAAATTTAAGGAAATTACTGTAAAAACTGTTAAATCTCCTTGGATTGATGAGGAATTGAAAAATTGTATGGGTTGAGAGGGATGAGGCAAAAGGAATGGCAAATAAGTCTGGCAGCCCAACTGATTGGCAAATGTACTGCAAATTAAGAAATCATGTGACTAAACTAAATACAAATAAACTATACTATGAAACAAAGAGAAAGTATATGAAGAATGATAGTAAAAAGCTTTGGAGCACATTAAACAAAATTATGAGAAAAAAAGCCAACTCGGCTCCTTCATACATTGAATCAGATGTCTCTTATCACAAAACCCACTGATATTGCCAAGATAAACACACTTGGGGATGACATGCCAGCAACAAATGCTGACACTACACATCCAAGTATATCTGACCAAATTATGAAAGACAAGAAATGTACTTTTGAATTCCGTAAAGTTGGTAAAAAGATAGTTGTCTTTCAACAATGAGAAGCCACCGGAGTCTGACAATCTACTGGAAAGTGTGTGTCCTCAGGCCTGGAGGGAAGCTAAAGTCATTCCGCTACTAAAGAATAGTAAAGCCCCTTTATTGGCTCAAATAGCTGACCAGTCAGCCTGTCAACAAACTTCGGGACAAAATTATGTTTGAGAAGTACACTCGACACTCAACACTTACACAAATTACTCATGATTGGCTGAGAGAAATTGATGCTAAAATGATTGTGGGGGCTGTCTTGTTAGACTTCAGTGCAGCTTTTGACATTATCGATCATAGTCTGCTGCTGGAAAAACGTATGTGGCTCAACTACGTCTCAATATGAATAATGTGGAAATTGAGCAAGTTGAGGTGACTAAACTGCTTGGAGTAACCCTGGGTTGGAAACTGTGATGGTCAAAACATATTGATACAACAGTAGCTAAGATGGAGAGAAGTCTGTCCATAATAAATAGCTGCTCTGCCTTCTTAACAACACTATCAACAAGGCAGGTCCCTAGTTTTATCGCACCTGGACTACTGTTCAGTAGCTAAGATATGCATATTATTAGTTTAAAAAAACACTATGAAGTTTCTAAAACTGTTTGAAAGATATCTGTGAGTATAACAGAACTCAGATGGCAGACAAAAACCTGAGAAAAAAATCCAACCAGGAGGTGGGAAATCTGAGGTTTGTAGTTTTTCAACTCTTTGCCTATCCAAGATACAGTGTAAATTTGGTCCGATTGCACTTCCTAAGGCTTCCACTAGATGTCAACAGTCTTTAGAACCTTGTTTCAGGCTTCTACTGTGAAGGGGGAGCGAATGAGAGCTGTTTCAACCAGGTGTCTGGCAGAATGCCATGAGCTCAGTCTCACGCACGCCCGTGAGAGCGACCTGCGTTCCATTGCATTTCTAAAGACAAAGGAATTGTCCGGTTGGAACATTATTTAAGATTTATGTTAAAAACATCCTAAAGATTGTTTCTATACATCGTTTGACATGGTTCTACGAACTGTAACAGAACTTTTTGACTTTTTGTGAACTAAACGCACAAACAAAAAGGAGGTATTTGGACATAAATTATGGACTTTGTCGAACAAAAACATTTGTTTTGGAACTGGGATTCCTGTGAGTGCATTCTGATGAAGATTATCAAAGGTAAGTGAATATTTATAATGCTATTTCTGTCTTCTGTTGACTCCACAACATGGCGGGTATCTGTATGGCTTGTTTTTGTGTCTGAGCGCTGTACTCAGATTATTGTATGGTGTGCTTTTTCCGTAAAGCTTTTTTGAAATCTGATACAGCGGTTGCATCAAGGAGAAGTATATCTATAATTCCATGCATAACACTTGTATATTTTATCAATGTTTATTATGAGTATTTCTGTAAATTGATGTGGCTCTCTGCAAAATCCCCGGATGGTTTGGAAGCAAAACATTACTGAACATAACGCGCCAATGTAAACTGAAAAATCTCTATTTCTGCTTTTTGTGACTCTCTTTGGCTGGAAAAATGGCTGTTTTTCTGTAACTAGGTGCTGACCTAACATAATCATATGGTTTACTTTCGTCGTAAAGCTTTTTGAAATCGGACACTGTGGTGGGATTAGCAAGTTTATCTTTAAAATGGTGTATAATACTTAATTATTTTTTATTTTAATTATGAGATTTCTGTTGTTTGAATTTGGCGCCCTGCACTATCTGGAGTGATCAGAGAGTAGACTGAAGAAGTGAAGTAGACAAACTGCCAGTGTTTTAAAGTTCTATGAAATGAGTCTGTGTCGTTACTAACCCTTGTGATAGTGAGTAGAGGATGACACGCCCCTTTTTAGCTTTCAACTCTTACCCACTTTTAGAATAGTTTTATTCCCCTTTTGTGTTGTAAAGCCTACTGATATGAATACATACAGTACCAGCCTACTGATATGAATACATACAGTACCAGCCTACTGATATGAATACATACAGTACCAGCCTACTGATATGAATACATACACTACCAGCCTACTGATATGAATACTTACACTACCAGCCTACTGATATGAATACATACACTACCAGCCAACAGTTTGGACACACCTACTCATTCAAGGGTTTTTCTTTATTTTTTACTATTTTCTACATTGTAGAATAATAGTGTTGTCATCAAAACATATGAAATACACATATGCAATAATGTATTAACCAAAAAAAGTGTTAAACAAATCTAAATATATTTTATATTCTTCAAAGTAGGCACCCTTTGCCTTGATGACAGCTTTGCACACTCTTGGCATTCTCTCAACCAGCTTCAAGAGGTAGTCAGTCACCTGTAATGCATTTCAATTAACGTGTGTGAATTAGTGGAATTTCTTTCCTTCTTAATGTGTTTGAGCCAATCAGTTGCGTTGTGACAAGGTAGGGCTGGTATACAGAATATAGGCCTATTTGGTAAAAGACCAAGTCCATATTGTGGCAAGAACACCTCAATTAAACCATTTGTAACAGAATTTTAGTTAGTCCAGCATTAAGCTTTCCTTTCAACACCATGAAGTGAATCCTTACCACTGCTACACCTGGCTATTGGCCACCGGAGTCTCGTCTGGCAGCCTAACAGGTAATTCAGCCTCATTTACTGCTGATATGACTGACTTGCTTAAACAAATATGGTTTCTACTGACTCCTTGTGGATTTGTGTAAGTCGATAAGAACCTTCTAGTTAAAATAAAGGTTAAATAATAATAATAGAATATGTACATGGTAAAATCACCACTGTAAAACACACAAGGTGTTCACTCTTTAGGCCCACCTTCCTTTCTGCGTCGGACTCCAGCCTCATGTCTGGGGTGGAACATCTACTTCTGAAAGCACCATGCTTAGATTCATAATGACATCTCAGATTGAACTGACACACTGCAAACAAGACACACTGGTTTGAAAGGACAGAAATATGATTAATATATTTTAACAGGACAGGTAGAACAAATGTGTCCCAGTACAGCTTTTACTTCCAGGCTATTATGACACATCTGTCAGTTTCTTCTATGTTCCTGGGCCCAGTATAATAAAAACATATTGTTTTTTGGTCACTACCATTCCATGAAAATAACATGCTATATTTTCTTTATTGTACTGCAATCGTACATTTTTGTATGGGCTGTTCTTCACATCAGGGTGCTGCTGCAGGTTCTCTGCGTCTCTTGACCATGTAAGGCGGGCCGGGCACAAAGCTCAAGTCGCGCTCTCCACTTTCCTCCATTAGTTATTTATCAAGCTGATAACACATCACTCCTGATAGACACAAGCAAAAACTCTTGCATAAATGTAGCAGCTATACACCTCATTAGCGATCTGACATGCTGTATTGCATGGAAACTGTAGGCTACTAACAGCAGCAGCTACATAGTCTAGTTTACTATGGTCCTGTCCCTCTGGCCAGGGTAAACAAAGTGGTAATGTTGTGTATTGTATATACAGTATGTCACTTCAAACAGTTTATTTCATTTAAGAGAAAAAAAGTGGTTGCCCTACATTTTATTTTTACCTTTATTTAACCAGGCAAGTCAGTTAAGAACAAATTCTTATTTTCAATGACGGCCTAGGAACAGTGGGTTAACTGCCTGTTCAGGGGCAGAACGACAGATTTGTACCTTGTCATCTCGGGGGTTTGAACTTACAACCTTCCGGTTACTAGTCCAACACTCTAACCACTAGGCTAACCCGCCGAACATAAATTTATCTACAAACATTTTTCATTACAATCTTGTCACTTAGCAGATGCTCTTATCCAGAGCAACTTACAGGACAAATACGGTTTAATTGCCTTGCTCAAGGGCACAATGACAGACTTTTCACCTAGTCGGCTTGGGATTCAAACCAGCAACCTTTCAGTTACTGGCCCAACACTCTTAACCGCTAGGCTACCTGCCACCAGATCAATTAACTTCAATACAGTTATTCAAATACATTCATCATCAATGACTAAAATAATAAATCTAGTATTAAAAGACAATTTTAATAAACACAAGTAGATTCACTGTTTAAACAAAAGTTGAGTAATATTAAATAATCGACCCAAACAAAAAGTTGAGTAATATTAAATAATCGACCCAAACAAATGCTTAAAAGTGATCATCACACCATCTTTATCTGATATACATTGTGTACAAAAAATCTTCCTAATATTGAGTTGCACCCCCCCTTTGTCCTCAGAATTAGCCTCAATTTGTCTGGACTATCCAAGGTGTTGAGATCATTCCACAGGGATTCTGGCCCAATTCTTCCCACAATTGTGTCTAGCTGGGAGTCGATCTCTACTCCGAATAGCTTGTTTCATCTCCTGCCACAGATGGACAATTGGATTGAGATCTGGTGACTCGCTGTCATGCTGAATTCGCTGTCATGTTCTTGGAACCATTCCTGGACAAGCCTTGTGGCATAATCCTGCTGAAGAAATCTATTTGCAGATGGATACACTGCTGCAGTGAATCTGATTGGCCATGATGTTTAGAAATCCTGTGGTATTCAAAGTTGCTCCACTTTTATCAAGGGGCCCAGAGTGTGGCATGAATACAAACTCCACACCATCACCACCAGCCTGCAAAGATGACACGAGGCATGATGGATGTACTAGTGGTTTCCTGTATACCCTAGTCCTCCCATCATGACACAGCAGGAACAGGGATTCATCAGGCCAGGCAATGTTTTTCAAATTCTCCAGCGTCGTCTTTTCATTTCTTAGCCAACTCCAACTGCAGTATCTTGTTTTCTGCTGAAAGCTAATGGGGATCCAAAATAAATTCATAATAAAAACCACATCATTAAGGATTATAGTTTTCAGCTGGGTTCACCTATGTCATGGAAAGAGCAGGCGTCTCTTCATGTTTTGTACACTCTGTACATGTTGTGTCTACCAGCTCATTCCCACGGAAAAATGCAGAGAGAAGCAGTACCACCCAGTCAACAACTCCATTGTGAGACGCCTCACAGAGGATATTAAAGCCTAAGGCCAAATCCAAGGCCATCTCAATATCTTTACAGTATAATCTAACAAAACACACCAAAACTGACAAGGTGCACACTGATCAGTAAAGAGAGGATAATATACATACTATAACGCTCCCTCTCCTCTGCACAGTTCTCTCACAGTGAGAAACTATAGGTTTACAATACAGTGTTCTACGCTTTCTTCATTTGATCCAATTCAACGTTGCCAATTATTTTATGAGATGAGAATTAAGTTGAGTGTCAAATCTTAGTTGGATTGAGAGAACTGATGAGGTTTCTCTCCTTTATGTACACATTGGTGTCGTTTTAAATGGCCCAATCTGTAGAATCTCTTCTCACAGTCAATGAATGCAGTGATAAGGCTTCTCTCCTGTGTGTACACGTTCAAGTCATTTTAAGTGGCACAGAAGATAGAAACTTGACGCACAGTCAGAGCAGATGACTGCTTCTGTAGTAGCAGAATCAGAATTAGTTAGGTAACATTGATAAATAAGAGGTTGTATTTACATAATAATGCTTATGTGAGATATTTGTCATTAGAATGTCTTCTTTTGGATAATACTGTTTGCAGTTATCCCTTCTCTGCCAGGGCTTAGTCACATTGGGCCCCAGAGAGGGGAGAGGTCAGGCCTGTCTTCTTATGGGAATGTGTCTAACTATTTACATGTCCTCTCTGAGGTTGCCCTTATCTTGATTTAGTATATGACCTAAGAGGCTCACTGTCTTTTCTGATCTTGTCCAGGAGGGGGTGTATTTGATATATGCCATTGGATGAGGTAATGTTTTTGGTTCTAAGTGGGAGCAAGAACAAGATAAGAACTTAGTTTAGGAGACCAAACTGAACGATAATTTATAGCCAATGCTGTCTGGCTATGTGTGTCTTTGCTATAAAGGATCTCAGTTGCCAATATGTAAGAACTCTCAGAGAATTCATTTATAGACACTGAATTGATCTGAGAGTCACAGGGCTATGGTGACGCTCATATAATTAAAGATGGACTTTATGATAACTCTGACTTGTGTGTGGTTTGCTCTCTCGTGATTTGGTAATACAGGAAATTTCCACAACCCTTCTCTCCTATGTGTGCTCTCTGATGACCTTTAAGCTCAGCTGTTGTTTTAACACATTTTCCAGTCAGATCAATGGTCCTTTCTGTTGACCTTGGTGTCTTTTTAAGGTGCTTAGTCGAGAAAACCTCTTTCCACAGTCAGAGCAGGAGTAAGGCTTCTCTCCTGTGTGTGTTCTCTGATGGCGATTTAGCTCAGTTGATGTTGTGAAGCATTTTACACAGTCAGAGCATACGTAAGGCTTCTCTCCTGTATGCATACGTTCATGTGATTTTAAGTTGCTCAGTAGAGAGAACCTCTTCCCACAGTCAGAACAGGAGTAAGGATTCTCTCCTGTATGTATACGTACATGTGCTTTTAAGTTGCTCAGTTGAGAGAAACTCTTTCCACAGTCAGAGCAGGAGTAAGGCTTCTCTCCTGTGTGTGTTCTCTGATGACGTTTTAGCTCAGTTGATGTTGTGAAGCATTTTACACAGTCAGAGCATACGTAAGGCTTCTCTCCTGTATGTATGCGTTCATGTCGTTTTAAGTTGCTCAGTAGAGAGAAACTCTTTCCACAGTCAGAGCAGGTCACAGGCTTCTCTCCTGTGTGTATCCGTTCATGCACTCTCTGATGAATGATCAGAACCTCTAATGTTGTGAAATTCTTCCCACAGTCAGCACAGGAATACAGATTCTCTCCTGTGTGTATTTTTAGGTGTATTTTCAGCTTTGATAGAAATGGGAAAATCTCCTCACAATGTGGGCAGTGATGAGATCTCTTAGCGCTATGATCTTCCTGCTGTTGCTCTCTGGATGCAGAGAACGTGGCAACATGGTTTCCTGTGTGAACAACATCAGAAGAACTAGTCAGTTGGTGGACAAACTTACTCATTCAATGGTTTTTCTTTATTTTTACTATTTTCTACATTGTAGAATAAGTGAAGACATCGAAACTATGAAATAACACATATGGAATCATGTAGTAACCAAAAAAAGTGTTAAAATAAATCTAAATATATTTTAGATTCTTCAAAGTAGCCACCCTTTGCCTTGATGACAGCTTTGCACACTTGGCATTATCTCAACCAGCTTCACCTGGAAGGCTTTTCCAACAGTCATGAAGGAGCTCCCACTTCTGCTGAGCACTTGTGTTGGCTGCTTTTCCTTCACTCTGCAGTCCAACTCATCCTAAACCATCTCAATTGGGTTGAGGTCGGGGGATTGTGGAGGCCAGGTCATCTGATGCAGCACTCAATCACTCTCATTCTAAGTCAAATAGCCCTTACACAGCCTGGAGGGGTGTTTTGGGTCATTGTCCTGTTGAAAAACAAATGAGTCCCACTAAGCCCATACCAGATGGGATGGCATATTGCTGCAGACTGATGTGGTAGCCATGCTGGTTAATAAATCACTGAGTGTTACCAGCAAAGAACTCCACCATCACACCTCCATGCTTCACGGTGAGAACCACACATGCAGAGATCATTCATTCACCTACTCTGTATCTCACAAAGACACAGAAGTTGGAACCAAAAATCTGAAATTTGGACTAATCACACCAAATTACAGATTTCCCCTGGTCTAATGTCAATTGCTCGTGTTTCTCTAGCCCAAGCAAGTCTCTTCTTATTGGTGTCCTTTAGTAGCGGTTTATTTGCATCAATTCGACCATGAAGGCCTGATTCACACAGTCTCCTCTGAACAGTTGATGTTGATGTGTCTGTTACTTGAACTCTGAAGCTGGTAACTCTAATTAACTTATCCCCTGCAGCAGAGGTAACTCTGGGTCTTCCTTTCCTGTGGCAGTCCTCGGAGAGTCAGTTTCATCATAGTGCTTGATGGTTTTTTTCAACTGCGCTTGAAGAAACTTTCTAAGTTCTATAAAATGTTCTAACCCTAGGAATTGATTGACCTTTATGTCTTAAAGTAATGGACTGTCATTTCTCTTTGCTTATTTGAGCTGTTCTTGACATAATATGGCCTTGCTCTTTTACCAAATAGGGCTTTCTTCTGTATACCACCCCTACCTTGTCACAATACAACTGATTGGCTAAAACGCATTAAGGAAAGAAATTCCACAAATTAACTTTCAACAAGGCACACCTGTTAATTGAAATGCATTCCAGGTGACTTCCTCATAAAGCTGGTTGAGAGAATGCCAAGAGTGTGCAAAGCATTCATCAAGGCAAAGGGTGGCTACTTTGAATAATCTCACTTTTTTGGTTACTACATGATTACATATGTGTTACTTAAAGTTTGTTTTCGCTTATATTACAATGTAGAAAATAGTAAAAATAAATAAAACCTTGGAATAAGTAGGTGTCCAAACCTTTGAAAGGTACTGTCCATGTCAATCAAATTTATTTTATAAACACTTTTTACATCAGCAGTTGTCACAAAATGCTTTTCAGAAACGGGTCTGTAGGTTCATGCTCTGTTTATCCGACTCAGCCTAAAACACCAATGAGCAAACAATGCAGGTGTAGAAGCACAGCGTCTCTTCGGAAAAGTTAGAAAGAAACACAGAGGGAACCAGGCCCAAAGGGGTGGCCAGTCCTCTTCTGGTTGTACTTAGTGACATATGTATTCGTAATCAGTAGGCTGTACAATACAGGGGAATAAAACTATTCTAAAAGTGGGTAAAAGTCATAAATGAGGCATATCATCCTCCACTCACTATCACAAGGGTTAGTAACTACACAGACTCATTTCATATCATCCTCCACTCACTATCACAAGGGTTAGTAACTACACAGACTCATTTAATATCATCCTCCACTCACTATCACAAGGGTTAGTAACTACACAGACTCATTTCATCATCATCCTCCACTTTCACTATTACAAGGGTTAGTAACTACACAGACTCATTTCATATCATCCTCCACTCACTATCACAAGGGTTAGTAACTACAAGACTCATTTGCATATCATCCTCCACTCACTATCACAGGGGTTAGTAACTATACAGACTCATTTCATATCATCCTCCACTCACTATCACAAGGGTTTTTATAACTACACAGACTCATTTCATATCATCCTCCACTCACTATCACAGGGGTTAGTAACTATACAGACTCATTTCATATCATCCTCCACTCACTATCACAAGGGTTAGTAACTACACAGACTCATTTCATATCATCCTCCACTCACTATCACAAGGGTTAGTAACTACACAGACTCATTTCATATCATCCTCCACTCACTATCACAAGGGTTAGTAACTACACAGACTCATTTCATATCATCCTCCACTCACTATCACAAGGGTTAGTAACTACACACACTCATTTCATAGAACTTTAAAACACTGGCAGATTGTCTACTTCACTTCTTTAGTCTACTAATAAAACAAATGCTGACAATACTGGTGTCAAACCATGCAAGTCTTAGTAGCATGAAACAACATCTACCTTCTCATTGAAACAGTTCTACTGCAACTTTTCATGCACAGTGGGAAGTTGTAATGAACAACAAACTTAGTTAGATGGAACCTGCTCTTACCATGAGAAACAGACTCCCCAATCTTCTCCTCCTCCTCCTCTTCTTCATCTTTAATGATGACATTCAGCTCCAGTGTTTGACTGCAGTCTTCCAGCTTCACTGATGTCATCTCTGGATCCTGCAGTGCAAACTGGGCTCCACTGTCACAATCAGGACCCAGTGAATGAATATAGGTTTGGACATAGTCTGGAATGAGAGAGGCAGGCTGGGTTTGTACTCACTATTGATGTAACCGGTCTGACTTAATTCTAGTCGTCCTGTAGTAACAATGAGACACAAAAGTTATTGTCTTGACAGTTCTGGCACTTTCTTTATTCTCTAAAAATATATTATATTTCTTCTTGTTCAATTATTTAATTCAGTACTTGACTTGGACTGAAATAGGTGCCGGTACTGTTTATATTTAGGTTCAGCAGCTCCACAATACTGTTGAGCTAATATTCTAGAAGAGGAACATGAGCTCAAACAGTAGATATTTGAGGTGCCGGTACTCAGTCAAGCACTGATCTCATTTCAAAAGATCTGGTAGCTAAGCATTGACAACAAAACATTACGTAATTCAAATGAGACAAAGTACAAGCTTTAAATTAGACTACACAATGTAAGTGCACTTAAACCATAGTAGACTCCACAAATTCACATACAGTGGGGCAAAAAAAGAATTTAGTCAGCCACCAATTGTGCAAGTTCTCCCACTTAAAAAGATGAGAGGCCTGTAATTTTCATCATAGGTAAACTTAAACTATGACAGACAAACTGAGAGAGAAAAAAAATCCAGAAAATCACATTGCAGGATATTTAATGAATTTATTTGTAAATTATGGTGGAAAATAAGTATTTGGTCAACAACAAAAGTTTATCTCAATACTTTGTTATATACCCTTTGTTGGCAATGACAGAGGTCAAACGTTTTCTGTAAGTCTTCACAAGGTTTTCTTTATTCTGAAGAATGGTGCCTGCCTGGAACTTCCTGTTCCCCCACTACCACAGTGCAGTGACAGATAAAACAAGACAGATATTTCACCAGATGTATAAATGTGAAGCATCCGCTTAGCGTTTCCACTCACTACCAAATATGGTAGTGAGAGGAAGCCCACTGGCAGAAGACGGAACGAGATGGATTTTGGCCGACATTCTGCAAATGTTCTAAATCGATGAAACACCTGATCTTAATACAGTTCTGTTTCCAAAACGAAAATATTTTATGAACAGAGTGGACTAAGATCTGTAGACTTATATTTTATGAACAGAGTGAAAGATCAGAGAACAGAGTGGACTAAGATCTGTAGACTTATATTTTATGAACAGAGTGGACTAAGATCTGTAGACTTATATTTTATGAACAGAGTGGACTAAGATCTGTAGACTTATATTTTATGAACAGAGTGGACTAAGATCTGTAGACTTATATTTTATGAACAGAGTCTACAGTTGTAGACTTATATTTAATGAACAGAGTGGACTAAGATCTGTAGACTTTACCATTTGCAACAGTTTTAAATAATTGCGTAATTTAGAAGGAACGTAAAAGCGAATTGAGTTATTGCACACGAGCGATTCACAGAAGAGTTCCCTAACAGAAACGTGCAGATGTGTTGTATAACGCACCAGTAGGATCTCGCTGACTCGTGCTTGGCTCTGCCCACTATGACTGATCTGTTCCCATTGGAAACCACCAGCTGTGGTCTAATCTTGGATTAGTTGTAAAAAAAAACAAAAAAACTTGTGCAATTGTCCATTCATTCAGGGAGTGAGCTGCACATCATTGGGTGAGTCAAGCTTGATTAGGACTATAACTTCCTCCTCATATTGTACAATGTGTTTCTCCTCACACCTGGCCTAGACTATTGATGGATTAGAGACAAGGTTGTTTTTATTGATCTCAGATTCTCCGTTTGTCAGTGTCAAAGCAGCCTGTCATTTTGGTCATTTGAGAGGTATTAAACCTGGACGACGCGGAGCAGAATTGGCCCAGCGTTGTCCGGGTTTGGCAGCCATTGTAAATAACAATTGGGTCTTAACTGACTTGCCTAGTTAAATAAATAAAATAATAATTTACCTTTTAAGATTCTGTGAAAGTCTCCAGTCATCTAAAATTGCATGACATTTGTTTTTAAAAGGCCACATTTTTCCTGAACTCTAGGCTACAAAAACTGAACAACTTCCGCAAGTGGCTCCACACCTCTGCTCTTTGCCAGAACGCTAAAGTCACGATAATGCATGCAATACTTTATTATAAAGGTATTTTATTTAATGTCTTCTGGTACCTCAGAGCCCCCCCAGGTCACCCCCCCCTCTTGGGATCACTTCTGGTTCCAGCACCTCACAATTTACTAATGAAGCACTGGAGAAGTGGGTAGCTGCTGCTGCCTCCTCTGGGACACGTCTCCTTTACATAGAGTTATTCAGGCTGTTGATTGTGGCCTGTGGAATGTTGTCCCACTCCTTTTCAGTGGCTGTGTGAAATGCCTGGATATTCGCAGGAACAAGCTGTCGCAGACATCGATCCAGAACATCCCAAACATGCTCAAAGGGTGACATTTCTGAGTATGCAGGCCTGGGACATTTTCAGCATTTTCAATTGTGTCCAGATCCTTGCGACATGGGGCAGTGTATTGTCATGCTGAAACATGAGGTGATGGCAGCTGATGAATGGCAGGACAATGGGCCTCAGGATCTTGTCATGGTATCTCTGTGCATTCAAATTGCCATCGATAAAATGCAATTGTGTTTGTTGTTTGTAGCTTATGCCTGCCCATATCATAACCCTGATACCACCATGGGGCACTCTGTTCACAACACTGACATCAGCAAACCACACGCCCACACAACACCATACACGGCAGTCTGCAGATGTGAGGCTAGTTGGGCATACTGACAAATTCTCTAAAACAACAAAGGTAGAGAACATTAACTGATCTGGCAACAGCTCTGGTGGAAAATCCTGCAGTCAGCTTGCCAATTGCATGCTCCCTTAAAACTTCAGACATCTGTGGCTTTGTGTTGTGTGATTTTTTTTTTGCCCATTTGAGTGGCATTTTTGTATTTATTAGAGATCACCATAAGCTGCTGCCAAGCACCTACTCTTGTCTCCAGCACAAGGTGCACCTGTGTATGATAATCATGCTATTTAATCAGCTTCTTGATATGCCACACCTGTGAGGTGGATGGATTATCTTGGCAAAGGAGAAATGCTCACTAACGGGGATGTAAAACAAATGTGCACAAAATTTGACAGGAATAAATTTGTGTGTGTGGAACATTTCTGGGATATTTTATTTCACCTCATGAAACCAACATTTTGCATGGTTTGCTTATATGTTTGTTCAGTGTATACAGTATTTTTTTTTATCATGCAAAAACTATCAATAACGAAATGTAAATTAAACTAAATCAGCCTGCTTTTCTGTTCTAACCAGGTCCCTACACAGGCTGAGAAGGATCCTGTAAGAGCAGAACATTATCTGGTGACAGTAGTCCTTGTAGTCTTGGAGGCCCAAAAACTTCTCAGCTGCAGATATAATGATGTCCAGCTTCTTGGACGTCTTGTGCAGTACAATTAATAACTGTGGCTATAAATACTAAAAACATCCACCTTCACAATAAGTGTATTCAGATCACTTGATTGACGTACAACATTTACAACTGGTTGAGGTGCATCCACCTCCATATCTTCTATAGAACTGTGGCCTCTTGCCCTTATAACTCTCTTAAATACACTCAGGATGTAGTCATTAAAACTCGTTTTTCAACCACTCCACACATTTCTTGTTAACAAACTAAAGTATTTGCAAGTCGGTTAAAGACATCTAATTTGTGCATGGCACAAGTCATTTTTCCAACAATTGTTTACAGACAGATTATTTCACTTTTAATTCACTATATCACAATTCCAGTGGGTCAGAAGTTTACATACACTAAGTTGACTGTGCCTTTAAACAGCTTGGAAAATGATGTCATGGCTTTAGAAACTTCTGATAGGCTAATTTACATTATTTGAGTCAATTGGAGGTTTACCTGTGGATGTATTTCAAGGTCAACCTTCAAACGTAGTGCCTCTGCTTGACATCATGGGAAAATAAAAAATAAATAAGCCAAGACAAATTGTAGACCTCCACAAGTCTGGTTCATCTTTGGGAGCAATTTCCAAACACCTGAATGTAACACGTTCATCTGTACAAAAAATTGCACGCAAGTATAAACACCTTCTTTGGGATTTGGTTGGCGGATCACATCCAACTCTTAGGTGCCTACACCTCCACCTACTGTACTGGTGTGAGGCCATTCATAGCCTACATACATTCAATTCATTGATATGCTAATTAATACAAAATTGCCCCGCCAACTATTTGCCCTCTAAAAAATGTGAGGAAAAATGTTATTGGTTCGTGCAGTAGACTGTGACCTCCTCCTCAGCCCCAATTGGCAGTACGCCCAGAACATTGTTCAGTTTCAAGGTCTGAGCACACGCAACAGCAAAATGTTAATTATGAATTATCAATAATGAATAAGCTAAATCATGCAAATATAACTTGTCTGAGTAAGCAGCATAAAGGAGAACTACCAGGACTGCCCCGGCAGAGCTCCCGACCAACGTATACTATGGTTCTTTAAGTTTGATGGAACCTCTCTAGCTTGTTGATAATAAAGAATGATTCCTTTAAGTTTGACTGAGTCCCATTGTGGTGATTTTCTATAAACGCAACAAAACAAAAAAACACCCCAGACCATGACAGACCCTCCACCTCACTCTGAAAAACACCAAAAGAAAGATGCGCAGGGTCCCTGCTGATCTGTGTGAACGTGCATTATGCATGCTGCAAGGAGGCATGAGGACTGCAGATGTGGCCAGGGCAATAAATTGCCATGTCTGTACTGTGAGACACCTAAGACAGCGCTACAGGGAGAAAGGACGGACAGCTGACCATCCTCACAGTGGCAAACCACGTGAAACAACACCTGCACAGGATCGGTACATCCGAACATCACACCTACAGGACAGGTAGAGGATGGCAACAACTGCCCAAGTTACACCAGGAACGCACAATCCCTCCATCAGTGCTCAGACTGTCCACAATACGCTGAGAGAGGCTGGACTGAGGGCTTGTCGGCCTGTTGTCAGGCAGGTCCTTACCAGACATCACCAGCAAAACCTTTGCCTATGGGCACAAATTCCCCCCAGAAATGTCTGGGAACTTGCAGGTGCCTTGGTGGAAGAGTGGGGCAACATCTCACAGTAAGAACTGGCAAATCTGGTGCAGTCCATGAGGATGAGATGTACTGCAGTACTTAAACAGTTCATCATGAAACAGTTCTACCGCAACTTTTCATACACAGTGGGAAGTTGTAACGAACAACAAAATTAGATAGAACCTGCTCTTACCATGAGAAACCGATGTCCCAATCTTCTCCTCCTCTTCTTCCTCTTTAATGTTGACATTCAGCTCCAGTGTTTGACTGCAGTCTTCCAGCTTCACTGATGCCATCTCTGGATCCTGCAGTGCAAACTGGGCTCCACTGTCACAATCAGGACCCAGTGACTGTCGGTTTGGACTCAGTGTGGAATGAGAGAGGCAGGCTGGGTTTGTCCTCACTGTTGATGTTAACGGTCTCATACCTGAGTCGGCAAGTAGTACAAGAGAAACAGACACCCTCGTAAAACTGACTATCCTACCAAATCCTTGACTTTGGCAATGTCATTTACAAAATAACCTCCAATACTCTACTCAACAAATTGGATGCAGTCTATCACAGTGCCATCCGTTTTGTCACCAAAGCCTCATATACTACCCACCACTGCGACCTGTACACTCTCGTTGGCTGGCCATCGCTCGTACTCGTCGCCAAACCCACTCCAGGTCATCTATAAGTATTTTCTAGGTAAAGCCCCGCCTTATCTCAGCTCACTGGTCACCATAGCAGCACCCACTCATAGCACGCTCCCAGCAGGTATATCTCTCTAGTCATCCCCAAAGCCAACTGCTCATTTGGCCACCTGTCCTTCCAGTTCTCTGCTGCAAATGACTAACTAATTGCAAAAATCACTGAAGCTGGAGACACTCACTAACTTTAAGCATCAGCTGTCAGAGCAGCTTACCGATCATTGCACCTGTACACAGCCCATCTGTAAATAGCCCACCAAACTACCTCATCCCCATATTGTTATTTATTTTTGCTATTTTGCACCCCAGTATCTCTACTTGCACATCATCATCTGCACATCTATCACTCCAGTGTTAATGCTAAATTGTAATTATTTCGCCACTATGGCCAGTTGTAAATGAGAACTCGTTCTCAACTGGCCCACCTGGTTAAATAAAGGTGAAATCAAATAAATAAAACAGTTCTACAGCAACTCTTCATGCACAGTGGGAAGTTGGAATGAAAAACACCAACTTAAGTTAGATATAACCTGTGCTTACCATGAGAAACAGATGTCCCAATCTTCTCCTCCTCTTCTTCATCTTTAATGTTGACGTTCAGCTCCAGTGTTTGACTGCAGTCTTCCAGCTTCACTGATGCCATCTCTAGATCCTGCAGTGCAAACTGTGCTCCACTGTCACAATCAGGACCCAGTGACTGTAGGTTTGAACTCAGTGTGGAAGGAGAGAGGAAGGCTGGGTTTGTCCTCACTGTTGATGTTACTGGCCTCAGACTTAATCTGAGTCAGCCAGTAGTAATAAAGAGAAACGGACACAAAAGTTAGTGCCAGAACTGTCAAGACTTACTTTATTCTCTAAAAATATTGTTAATATTTAGGTGCAGGAGCTCCACAATACTGTTGAGCTAATATTCTATAAGAGGAACATGAGCTCAAACAGTAGAAATTTGAGGTGCTGGTACTCAGCTCCGGTGAGCTCCTGTCCAAGTCAAGCACTGATCTCATTTCAATAGATCTGGTAACTAAGCATTGACAAAACATTCACATTAGACAAAGTATACACTTTAAATTAGGCTACACAACTTAAATTCACTTAATCTATAGTAGATTTCCTGAATTCACAAATGCCTCAAAACCATTTAGTACAAGGTTGCAGTATGTTTCTCTGTACTATTTTCCTGAATAACCTTTCCCTGTATTGTTTCAATCAAAACCAATGGTATTTCCGTTCACACCACAGTAACATTTATAGATAGAGAGAAACAACTGAATGTCTCTGAATATTAGTACACATGTAGAAAACTGATAATCATTACATTTAGCTCCAAAACAGTAGTGCAACCGTAAAATTGTCTTTCTCTGCTGCACCCTCAGTGCAGTACGTTGATGCAGACCGAGGGGGATCCGCCATTTTACCATCTCCTGAACTATACACAAAACCAAAAACGACGTGTAAAACGAACCCAGAAATTTAAAATAAATGGATCCTTAATGAAATGACCTTGACGAAATTATATACATCCACTCAGACTAACCCAAAGTCACTATGTGATATGTAAAAAAAAAAAAAGTGATCACGTTCACTCACGCGTTTTGACATTAAAATAGCACATAAAAACTTTATCAAGCGTGATAATACCTTGACGTATTTGTTACCTAGCATGTTATTACATGTTCTTTAGATATTAGAACGTGCTATTACATACCAGTAGTAATACATTAGAAAGGGACACTAAAGTTGTCGTCTCGACTGCACAATTCTGGCGTATCCTTTATTCTGAAGAATGATGCGCGCTTGCGCGGAACTTCCGGTTCCCCCACTACCAGTTTCTAAACCTAGAGACGTAAAAACGCGAGACTTCAGAGAACGCTTGTGAAGCGGACCAATCCGGGGTTTGACAAGTCAATGAGAGAAATGAACAATTCTGATACTTTTGCAGCGGCTAATGGGCATCCTAATAAATACCAAAAAGATTCAGTCGGCACACACTTGAAACATGGCCATTCCTTTTATCAATTTTATAACTGCAGTGGTTTATTCACAATAGCTCTCACTGCGTATCTTACATATCTCAGCATCACGTGAATAGGCAGACACTCTTCACTCTTCCAGCGAAACTCCAGATATAACACATTTTTTGCTACCCTACTTCGAAAAACAATGCTCTCTCCTTCTGCTCTTCTGAGACGCATGAAATCAAAACAAAACCACTACTGGTCACTGACTGACTCTACCTTTCCTCATGCCTCCTTTACCATCTTCCTGACCTCAAATGATCTCCCAAAATGCACAATTGTTGATGAATCGCGCTCCAAAAGAAACCAATGTTCGTTTACAACTTTTGGTCTGTTTGTTCCATTTTTCGTTGTCTCCGTCTTCCATTGATTCTTACCAACTTTACTCAACTGGGAGATATCAGACTCGAACAGCACATCCGCTTCGCCATATTTCCCTCCACAAAACCAGACACACCCCGCTACGGACTAACTCCTGAATGTACAGTATAATCCTGCATTGAATAAAGCCAACAACTACAGGTTAAAGGGGAATTTCACGCTGGTTTAGTAATGGCATCAGTGGCGATGTCCATCATAGACTTTATTTCGCCCAAAATTGTCCGCCTGTTTTGATCCAAAACTAGCCGAAGGTCAGCCTGATCAGCTTGTACTCATTGAAATGCATGAGACACACGAATACAACTATACAATATTGCATGAGTTTGATAATAATTTGATACACAATATAATGAAATATATTTATTTAAATTAAAATAAAAAAATCGAATATCTTGTAAGATGTTCTGATATAGACAGAATGACTGAAAATTACCTGTAATTTTAAATCATTAGTTTACAATTTCACAAGGGAATTGATTACAATTTATAACCGTCATGTCTCAAAACTGGGAGAAGCAGAAAGAGCAAGTCATTCACCCGACATTTGTTCCCCATGACGGCAACACAACGATACGAGGATAATTGTAAGCATCAACATTTCTGAAAACGTTTTTAATTTGATAAGGTTGTTATATTAATTGTCCGTTTCTGTTAATGTCGCAAACTATTATTTTCTATAGGCTAACATAATAAACTCTGCCTGGATACTTGCATGCTAACTAATAAGCTACCGTTAACATGCTAGTTAACACTAACTTAGTTGCTAGATAGGCGGGAAAGCAGGGCCAAAATATTTGATGGTTGTACAAACTGTCAGCTAGTTTACTGTATCGGTTTAGCTAACTACGGTTAGCTTTGTTTTCTGGTAACGGGTGCGGAGTCATTGCTTTTTGACCATTAAAAAAATGAACTAGCTAGTGTTGATAATGGGATATGATAAAGGGTGAGTCGGTCAAGGATCGATGCAGACAAGGTGGTAGATTGTACGACAAGCGACAGGTTTATTTCAAAGTGGAGATATCTGGTACAGCGTATATACGGGCCCCTCTGTTAGCTCATCAGAGACTAGCAAAAAAAGACACTAGCTAACAATGGGTACAAGCTTCATATACAGAACAGAAAGTAGGTTGATATCTAGAAGATCGGATCTTCGGATTGGATCAGGCTGGGGTGTAGTCATCCGGCATTGGCTCTGTTGTCTGTCCGTCATCGTAGAATCCTGCCATGCCTGTTCTTGGTCGTCACACCCTGTTCAGCTGAAAAGGAGATCTGGTGTGTGCGCTATCTTCAGTCACACAATGTTCGGCTGGGAGGGAGATTATGTGTGTGTGTTAGTTTGTCTCTAAGTCTAGGCTTTCTGCCAATCTGTGGGTGTCTTATCTGGGTGTCCTCGGCAGCTATGTGTGTACTGTATGTGCGTCGTCCCTGTCTTCTGGGGTCAGTGTGTAAGAGCGTATGCGTCCCTATCTTCAGGGGAGTTGTGGCCGAACTGCCGGCTAGCACCTGTGGCTAGGAGTATCCTGTTGTGACAGTGTTCTGGATGATTACAGTGAGTGTGTGTGTGTGAGAGATATCCTGTATGGGGCCCAACCTGTTTTACTATGTGTCTCAGCTATAGTAGTGTAATGTCACCTACATAGGAATTAGCAGTAATGTAATGTCACCTACATAGGAATTAGCAGTCCTCTACACTAGACATCAACGTTACTCTCTGGGTACCTACTGTGAAGCTGGTTGGTTTGCTCACTAACTGTAGTACAGGTTAGCTATCTAGCTAGCTAAGAACGTTAACTCACAGGGGAGCTAATCCCCTAATCTTACTACATTTGCACACACTGATAGATATATCTGTATATAGATATGTTTCTATTGTGTTGACAGAACGTTTGTTTATTCCATGTGTAACTCTGTTGTTTTTGTCGCACTGTTTTGCTTTATCTTGGCCAGGTCGCAGTTGTAAATGAGAACTTGTCCTCAACTAGCCTACCTGGTAACTTCCAGGGTTTCAAACAGTCTCTTGACACAGATTAAGGTTAAGCAACATTGGTGGTAAGAACACAAAGGACTGTGCCAACAAGGTCATGGACAGGTATGTCATATCTTTAGAATGGATCCAGTAAGTAATTTTAAAGGTATCGTTAGTGATACAAACTGTCTGCAACAAAGACAGTAAATCCAAGAGCCTTGTCTCCTCAGCAGTTTGAAAGTGTTCAATTCACAAAGAACATCCTATGTGTGCTTGACTTTCAGGCTCTTTACCAATGGCCTGATGTCCTTGTTCAACGTGTCATGTACTTCTAGAAGTAGTGGGTGGAGGAGTCAGGCGCAGAGAGCAGGGTAGTAGATACGTGGATAGTTTATTCCCAAAGCAAATGTCGGTCAACGCCACACACACGGGCGCTAATGACCCAGTCCAAAACAACAGGACGAACCGGTTCGAGAAAAAATAGCATCCACAGAAATCACACACATCAAATAACAGAAAACAAGCCCGCACTAAAGCCGGCAGGCCTACTGGGTTTAAATAGCCCAAAACCTAAACAACCGGTGCAACTAATCAGACAACACTAAATGAAACAGAAAAGGGGATCGGTGGCAGCTTAGGCCCGCGACGACGACGTCGCCCGAACAGGAAGAGGCACCATCTTCGGCGGGATTCGTGACACAACCGCCATCACGCAGCGGGGATTAGGAAACACAACTTTGTACTCTTGTCAACCGTACCTATAAACATGTCATTATTCTGTAGGATATTTTGTATTAATAACTGGGTGGTTTGAGCCCTGAACGTTGATTGGCTAACAGCCATGGCATATTTAAGCAATAATACATGAGAGCCCATGTGTTATGATGACATTTATCATGGCTGTGAGTGTCATAGCCATAAAGAAAAGTCATCTGGGTTTTGTGGTACCATAACCACACAATACATGGTTACAGTCTGTATCCAGGCACGCTGAGTTGCGTTGTGCATAAGAAAAGCCTTTACTACACCTCCCATTGCTTAAAGGGTCACTAAGGTCGCATAATCAAAATGACCTGCTCTGTCTGTTTTAATAGGCTAGGTTCTTGTTTTGTTTTCTAAACCAATTATTAATTTGCATGGTGGTCATTTGTGTGGTCCCTTTTTGAGAAGAATGGCTTTAGGAGCGTGGCAATTTTGAATGAGGTGATCATGTGACCTTAATGTCCTTTTATCCTATTGACTCGCAAGTTCTAAAAGTGTATAACGGTCTGCCCAACGTGACATTTTCTCAAATTCTGTTTTATTTATTTAGCTATGCTTTAGCCCTAATAAATGCTTTACCATGTTTATTTTCTCCGTTAGACTCTCTAGTATGTCATTATGCTGGTTTTGTTCAGCTTTCTGGCCTGTTATCAATTAGTCCTTATTATTACTTCATTTCATCACACAGCCTACTGGTCCTGCATTTAAATGCAGTCAAGCATTCTCTTGAATAATTAGCCTACAGTATACAATGGCCTTAATAATAATAATAATAATAATAATAAAGGCTTTAGCATTTTTTTTCATTAGTACAGATCAACTCTCTGGAACAGCTATCATTTATGTTGTGTTGTTTACGCTGTTCCAAGCAATCAGAAAGAAAAACAAATATATATAGCAGAATACAGCACTTGTTTGGCACATGCAGCGCTGGCTTCTTCCTCTTTCTATGAGCTCAAGCCAAATGTCTTCCATACGTCTGACATTGGCTTTGTCTCCTGAGCGACCAGTCGGCGAAACATTCCCCCATTTTCAAGTAGATTTTTTTTATTTATTTTTTACTTGCGATCTCCGCTTACTGACAAATATATTAGGCTACAGTGTTCAGATTTTACCAATGAATGTGATTATAATAGTCTATTAGGGAGGAGTGAAAGAGACAACTTGCGCCATTCAAACAGGCCCTCGTCTTTTCTACACTGCGTTCAAGTTTGAGCCCGGCCCTAATCAATTGTCAGCCCCTAAGAAGGACAACTTTAACCAAACTTATCTTGTAAATTGCTTTTTGTCTTTGATAGACACGGAAAAGCAAACACATTTATCCACTTCTAAATTATTCTGAAGAAATGTAATAAATTATCATTATTACTGCACAACACAAAATAGCCACCATTGGTTAGTGATAAACCGGTGGTTTGAGCCCCGAGTGCTGATTTAAGTGCCGTGGGGAACCTGTAAGATAATCCATATCTATTAGACTTTTCTATAATTTACTGTTTTTATTTTGGTGTTACAGCTGCAGTCAAGAAATGGAACAGCAAGACCACTGACCATGATGTTCAGAGAGCTGTGGCAGACCACCTCAAGCATGTGTAACCGATGTGAAATGGCTAGCTATTTAGCGGTGGTGCGCGCTAATAGCGTTTCAATCGGTGACGTCACTCGCTCTGAGACCTGAAATAGTTGTTCCCCTTGCTCTGCAAGGACTGAGGCTTTTGTGGAGCGATGGGTAACGATGCTTCGTGGGTGTCAGTTGTTGATGTGTGCATAGGGTTAGGGTTAAAAAAAATATATATATATATATATATATATATATAATATATATATATATATATATAATAAATTGGTACACAACCTTCACCACAGTGTTCTCCACTCAATATAATATATGTTTATAGATGTGCTGTTGTATATATGATGTATTGCTAAAATAAAGGTTCAATATAATAAGTAATAAACTTGAGTTGTTACAGATTTTGTTTTAGTGATAAAGACTGACTTCAAAGAGACCACATTCAAGTCCTCCATCCCCCACTTAGAGTGACTGCTGCTCTCTCTGGCTCCACAACAAACCCCCACCCGGCCATCTAGAGGTGTGAATACCCAGCCAGCCTATAAGTAGATGGTAAGTGCTTTACAGCAGAAAGAGACTTGGGACCAGCAGCACAATCTTGTGTTTAGGGTGTGTTGTAAGTACAGTCATTGTAATTAATGTGTACATTTTATTTCGTATTTACTTTGTACATTAGATCAGTGTTGGCTGCTAACTTGGTCATTATCTTAAATATATCACCTATGTGTTTGGAGAGGGGCTGGGGGTGAGGAAAGATACTGTCTGTAATGGTACTCTTATCTTTATATTGTGGAATATGGTGCCATTTTGGATTCAACCAAAGTTAATTCTGGTAATATTTATGAGGTGTTCCCCATCTCTCCTTGCAGCCATTCGATGAAATGGGCCGTAGAACCAGTGCTATGACGAGCACCATCGGGATGTGTCTCTCCACTCTGGATAATGGGACACTCAAGTGTTTTAGTACTATATCTCTTGACACAATGATGAAAATAATCATGGCCTCTAAACCTTCAAGCTGCATACTGGACCCTATTCCAACTAAACTACTGAAAGAGCTGCTTCCTGTGCTTGGCCCTCCTATGTTGAACATAATAAATGGCTCTCTATCCACCGGATGTGTACCAAACTCACTAAAAGTGGCAGTAATAAAGCCTCTCTTGAAAAAGCCAAACCTTGACCCAGAAAATATAAAAAACTATCGGCCTATATCGAATCTTCCATTCCTCTCAAAAAATTTAGAAAAGGCTGTTGCGCAGCAACTTACTGCCTTCCTGAAGACAAACAATGTATACGAAATGCTTCAGTCTGGTTTTAGACCCCATCATAGCACTGAGACGGCACTTGTGAAGGTGGTAAATTACATTTTAATGGCATCGGACCGAGGCTCTGCATCTGTCCTCGTGCTCCTAGACCTTAGTGCTGCTTTTGATACCATCGATCACCACATTCTTTTGGAGAGATTGGAAACCCAAATTGGTCTACACGAACAAGTTCTGGCCTGGTTTAGATCTTATCTGTCGGAAAGATATCAGTTTGTCTCTGTGAATGGTTTGTCCTCTGACAAATCAACTGTAAATTTCGGTGTTCCTCAAGGTTCCGTTTTAGGACCACTATTGTTTTCACTATATATTTTACCTCTTGGGGATGTTATTCGAAAACATAATGTTAACTTTCACTGCTATGCGGATGACACACAGCTGTACATTTCAATGAAACATGGTGAAGCCCCAAAATTGCCCTTGCTAGAAGCATGTGTTTCAGACATAAGGAAGTGGATGGCTGCAAACTTTCTACTTTTAAACTCGGACAAAACAGAGATGCTTGTTCTAGGTCCCAAGAAACAAAGAGATCTTCTGTTGAATCTGACAATTAATCTTAATGGTTGTACAGTCGTCTCAAATAAAACTGAAGGACCTCGGCGTTACTCTGGACCCTGATTTCTCTTTTGAAGAACATATCAAGACCATTTCAAGGACAGCTTTTTTCCATCTACGTAACATTGCAAAAATCAGAAACTTTCTGTCCAAAAATGATGCAGAAAAATTCATCCATGCTTTTGTCACTTCTAGGTTAGACAGACTACTGCAATGCTCTACTTTCCGGCTACCCGGATAAAGCACTAAATAAACTTCAGTTGGTGCTAAATACGGCTGCTAGAATCCTGACTAGAACCAAAAAAATTGATCATATTACTCAGTGCTAGCCTCTCTACACTGGCTTCCTGTCAAAGCAAGGGCTGATTTCAAGGTTTTACTGCTAACCTACAAAGCATTACATGGGCTTGCCTAACAATCTCTCTGATTTGGTCCTGCCGTACATACCTACACGTACGCTACGGTCACAAGACGCAGGCCTCTAATTGTCCCTAGAATTTCTAAGCAAACAGCTGGAGGCAGGGCTTTCTCTATAGAGCTCCATTGTTATGGAACGGTCTGCCTACCCATGTCAGAGACGCAAACTCGGTCTCAACCTTTAAGTCTTTACTGAAGACTTATCTCTTCAGTGTTCATATGATTGAGTGTAGTCTGGCCAGGAGTGGGAAGGTGAACGGAAGGCTCTGGAGCAACGAACCGCCCTTGCTGTCTCTGCCTGGCCGGTTTCCCTCTTTCCACTGGGATTCTCTGCCTCTAACCCTATTACAGGGGCTGAGTCACTGGCTTTACTGGGGCTCTCTCATGCCGTCCCTGGAAGGGGTGCGTCACCTGAGTGGGTTGATTCACTGTTGTGGTCATCCTGTCTGGGTTGGCGCCCCCCTTGGGTTGTGCCATGGCGGAGATCTTTGTAGCTATACTCGGCCATGTCTCAGGATGGTAAGTTGGTGGTTGAAGATATCCCTCTAGTGGTGTGGGGCTGTGCTTTGGCAGATTGGGTGGGGTTATATCCTTCCTGTTTGGCCCTGTCCGGGGTGTCCTCGGATGGGGCCACAGTGTCTCCTGACCCCTCCTGTCTCAGCCTCCAGTATTTATGCTGCAGTAGTTTATGTGTCGGGGGGCTAGGGTCAGTTTGTTATATCTGGAGTACCCTCTCTGTCCTATTGGGTGTCCTGTGTAATCTAAGTGTCTTCTCTAATTCTCTCTTTCTCTCTCTCGAGGACCTGAGCCCTAGTAACATGCCCCAGGACTACCTGACATGATGACTCCTTGCTGTCCCCAGTCCACCTGACTGTGCTGCTGCTCCAGTTTCAACTGTTCTGCTTATTATATGACCATGCTGACCATTTATGAACATTGAACATCCTGCCATATTCTGTTATAATCTCCACCCGGCACAGCCAGAAGAGGACTGGCCACCCACATAGCCTGGTTCCTCTCTAGGTTTCTTCCTAGGTTTTGGCCTTTCTAGGGAGTTTTCCTAGCCACGTGCTTCTACACCTGCATTGCTTGCTGTTTGGGTTTTAGGCTGGGTTTCTGTACAGCACTTTGAGGTATCAGCTGATGTACGAAGGGCTATATAAATACATTTGATTTGATTTGATAGGGTTCGCTCCTGCTGAGGATGTCCTGGATGAAGGAGGCTTGGAGAACAGCCCCAGATACCACATTTTGTGATAACATTTTACCTCTCTCATTCTGGGAGGAGGGAGAGAAGGAGGTAGTTAGAGCGGTAGGGAGGGAGGTAGAGAACACCTCTGTGTTTGGAGACATTGGATCAGCATTCTTGTCGGTCTCCTGTTAGCACATTTTATGTAGGGAAGCTAATGATCCAAAATGTTTTGACATTTCTGGGAGTGTAAAACTTGTATTTTTATTAGCTTAGCATTTTTTAATGTTTTATATTCTTGAAAATGTATCAATTTACCAATTCAACCACTTGAGGCCACTTGGGTACATTTGGGCAAATTGTGAAGGACACCTGGGTGACTTCATAGTACATTTCATAGGGTTAGCGATAGTATTATAGTTACCACGTACGTGACTTTGAGCGTGGTATGATAGTTACCACGTGCGTAACTGAGCGTGGTATGACCAGTGGCAGTTTGACCAGGTACGTGACTTTGAGCGTGGTATGATGGTTACCAGGTACACGTGACTTTTAGCGTGGTATGATAGTTACCAGGTACGTGACTTTGAGCGTGGTATGATGGTTACCAGGTACGTAACTTTGAGCGTGGTATGATAGTTACCAGGTACGTGACTTTAGCGTGGTATGATAGTTACCAGGTAATGTGACTTTGAGCGTGGTATGATAGTTACCAGGTACGTAACTGAGCGTGGTATGATAGTTACCAGGTACGTGACTTTGAGCATGGTATGATGGTTACCACGCACGTGACTTTGAGCTGGTATGATAGTTACCAGGTACGTGACTTTGAGCGTGGTATGATGGTTACCAGGTACGTGACTTTGAGCGTGGTATGATAGTTACCAGATGCGGACTTTGAGCGTGGTATGATAGTTACCAGGTACGTGACTTTGAGCGTGGTATGATAGTTACCAGGTACGTGACTTTGAGCGTGGTATGATAGTTACCAGGTACGTGACTTTTGAGCGTGGTATGATAGTTACCAGGTACGTGACTTTGAGCGTGGTATGATAGTTACCAGATGCGTGACTTTGAGCGTGGTATGATAGTTACCAGGTATGTGACATTGAGCGTGGTATGATAGTTGCCAGGTACGTGACTTTTGAGCGTGGTATGATAGTTACCAGGTACATGACTTTGAGCGTGGTATGATAGTTACCAGGTAAGCTGGATCAGTATCTCAGAACAGACACCCTCCTGGCTTTTCTCACAACAGTGTCTAGGGTTTACAGAGAATGGTGCCACCAAACATCCAGTCAGCAGCAGTCCTGTGGGGGTCGAACACAGCTTGTTGATGAAAGACGTTGAAGGAGAATGGCAAGAGTTGTGCACGCTAACAGGCAGGCCACAAACAGACAAATAACCCCACAGCACAACAAAGAGTCGTGTAACAGGCAGGCCACAAACAGACAAATAACCCACAGCACAACAAGTGTCGCGGCAGAATGATGGATCTCGGAATGCTGCAATTTGTCAATCCTTGTCATGGATGGTTCTATTGCAGCAGACAACCACAATCGGTTCCACTCCTATCAGCTAAAACAAGGAAGAAGTGGCTCCAGTGGGCACACAATCATCAACCCTGGACAATTGAGTGCAAAAAACATTGCCTGGTCTGACAAAACCCAGATCCTGTTGCATCATGCTGATGGCAGAGGCAGGGTTTTGGCATAAGCATCATGAGTCTATGGACCCATCCTGCCTGGTGTCAACGGTACAAGCTGGTGGGGTGGTGTTCCGAGGTCCAATCAGCAGCAACTCTGCTACACAGCTGATGCCTGCTGGACTGTTCATTAACACGGTACTTCATTTTGTTTATCTGTCGGCCCCAGCCTCAAACTCAGGCCCTGTGTAGCTAACGGACCCTCTCTGCCCATTCATCACCATTTACCCGTTGTTGTCTGAGCTGTTTACCTGTTGTTGTCTTAGCTCTCCCAATCAACACCTGTGATTGCTTTATGCCTTTCTCTAAAGCCAATATTCATTTTATCTTTATTTAACTAGGCTAGCTCAGTTAAGAACAAATTCTTATTTTCAATGACGGCCTAGGAACAGTGGGTTAACTGCCTGTTCAGGCTGTTCTGCAGGCAAAATTGGTGTAACTGATAAACAGTCCGGCCAGTGGTAAATGAGCAAGGCATACCGGGATATCAGTTTATCCTACTGTTAACCAAAACAGCCACAAAACCCTTGAACAGGCTCTCAACTTAGCATATTTAACAGGCTGCTGATGAGCCACCAACTGCTCCCCCATTGTATTTACACTGGTTGGGTGGGTTAGGCCCAAGTATTCACGAACAATCACACTTGCCCCAATAGCCAATCAGCAAGAAGTTGTCTGGACTTCACAAAGCTGTGGAAAGTCCACACAGTCACAATTGTTATTTATTCAAACTGATATATAGACATCAGTTTGACAAACTACAGTTCAACTCTATTGATAAACTGTAGATTTTCCATATCAGTGGCCATTACTAAAACAATGTAGTCTGATGGTTGACTGGATGGCACTGCTTCCCTCTGCAGTTCTCTGTGGGAATGAGTTTGTAGACACAACATGTATCAGATAGAGATGGTGTGATGATCCGTTTTAATACTAAACAACTATTTGACGATACACAATCTTAGAAATGACTTAATGTATTTATTAAATTGGTATTTTAGTCATTGATGAGAAAAGTGTTTTGGATGAATGCATTGAACTGAATTGATCTACCAATAAAGTTTGTACATTTTTGCTGGTCAAACTCTTATTTTTTGTATAATTACATCGGGCCATGTCTCTCACCTGAAATCTGCTCCTGCATTTATCCCAGTCATCAGCAACAGAGCATTGGGGTAGGTCCATGTCTGACAATGTGTGCGCAATTACAATAATAATTTAACATGTTCAATTTTAAAAAAAGATGCATAACAAAACATACTGTTGACACACAGGCTATGGTGTAATGGAATGTTTTCACAGCATATGTGTGGCTGGTTTTGTGAATTTTGACATTGAAGGTGTAGATGCTGTTGAAACCAGTCATAAAATAATGCAATATGTCTAAAAACAGGTCATGACAGTGTTATGACAAGTTATATTAGCTGTTATTGATGGTTATGACATGTCATACAGTGTTATGACGCTGGGTAAAAAGTAGTGTTGAAGAAGTTAAAATATAATAGTGGGCTCTTTGAATACAGTGCTTGATATGACAAATTAAAATGCCAGGGAGCAGTTATTGTGACAACACGTTGGTTCCTACTCTTTCTCTTAGCTACTTCATGTAGCTAACATTCTTGCTTCACATATTCCTTTTTGATTTTTAAGATACTGT
>NW_027039206.1:40000-50185 GCF_034236695.1 Oncorhynchus nerka | reverse complement strand
GTTCCTGGCTCCAACAGGGCAGTAATATCTAACAATGCTTGTGTTCCTGGCTCCAACAGGGCAGTAATATCTAACAATGCTTGTGTTTCTGGCTCACAACAAATCTAAAAAGTAAAATAAAATATTAGGACAAGCATTGATAGATATAGCTAATATACTGTTTACTGTGATGTGATGCATAGACAATTTGCATCTGTAGTATATCTGAAGAATAGTATATGTACAGTAGTAGTTATATAGGACAGGCCTTGACTAGAATACAGTATATACATATGAAGTGGACAGTAGTAGTTAAATAGGACAGGCCTTGACTAAAACAGTATAAATAAAATATTTAGGACAGGCCTTGACTAGAATACAGTATATACATATATGGACAGTAGTAGTTATATAGTGATGGCCTTGACTAGCATACACATATACATTGGAGTACAGTAGTAGTTATATCTTGACTAGAATAGTATATACATATGAAGTGACAGTAGTAGTTAAATAGGACAGGCCTTGACTAGAATACAGTATATACATATGAAGTGGACAGTAGTAGTTATATAGGACAGGCCTTGACTAGAAATACAGTACATATGAAGTGGACAGTAGTAGTTATATAGGACAGGCCTTGACTAGAATACAGTATATACATATGAAGTGGACAGTAGTAGTTATATAGGACAGGCCTTGACTAGAATACAGTATATACATATGAAGTGGACAGTAGTAGTTAAATAGGACAGGCCTTGACTAGAATACAGTATATACATATGAAGTGGACAGTAGTAGTTATATAGGACAGGACTTGACTAGAATACAGTATATACATATGAAGTGGACAGTAGTAGTTAAATAGGACAGGCCTTGACTAGAATACAGTATATACATATGAAGTGGACAGTAGTAGTTATATAGGACAGGACTTGACTAGAATACAGTATATACATATGAAGTGGACAGTAGTAGTTAAATAGGACAGGACTTGACTAGAATACAGTATATACATATGAAGTGGACAGTAGTAGTTATATAGGACAGGCCTTGACTAGAATACAGTATATACATATGAAGTGGACAGTAACTTCATACAAGAAAGAACCCAGTCATCATCAGAGGATTTGCAGTAACATGTATTATGTTCCAGTGGATGAGAGCAGAGGGTATGAATGTGGGGGGTGTTCATAGACACAACAAAGGCGTGCCGGTGTCCTGTCTGACCAACCGATGGTTTGTATGTCAAAGCTTCGCAACAATGTTGCTACTAATCCATGAGAACCATAACAGGCGCGGTGCCAAACGATAACAACCACGACCTCGAGCTGTCACGCCGATGATTGAGTTAAATACTTTATAAACTACACACGCTGAAAATAAACCCAACTTCTGCAGCATAGCACACACAGTCAAACTGTCGCGCCAAACAAGAGCTCCTCTCCAGAGAGCTGAAACAGCTGTGTTTATTTCCTCCTTCCTTACTGCTGATGCGCTCTCACAGTGCAGCGCACGTGAAGGCTCCGTGCAGGATTTCACCACAGCGCGAGCACATGGAAACTCACTCAAACACTGTCCCAAGTTCCCACGAGCTACAATAGGTACCCTAGTTAGCAAGAATGGTGAAACTTGTTAACATAAATCTTTATCTTGTCCACATTGTAACAAACGTATGGTTGCATAACAGCACATTGTGTAACATTACCACGGTTTTATGTTGAAAAATTGCGGAGCCAAGGACAACATACGTTCCTAGATGAAGGTCAGGCAAGAGAGAACAATAAGGGTGAACAGAAATACAGAAACCCGCGATGGACCAAACCAAAATATACAACACTTTTACAATCAAGTGTATTTACCATATAGATATGAAAAAGTGTTTGTACACCAAAACATAACATTATCTATGTAGCTGTAATTAAATAAAAAAACACACTGAATTATTATTATTATCAAACTATTAACATCCCCTCTTGACCTATTTGATCTGGTCCTTGTGTGCAACTTGGTGCGTAATCTAGTGGAACAACATCACACTGCTACACACACATCATGAGAACAATGCAGTTTAAAGACATTCACCTTTGGATAAAAGTGTCCTATATCAGTCTACAAGGTTTTCATTGGAATCCATTAGAGTCACATGATGACTTGGGAACCTGTGAATAAACCTGCAATTCAAAATGGTTGGCTTGCAGTATGTTTGGCTTGGAGTCTTACATCAGCAGTTATCTATCTGCTGTGGTGATGACAGTAATACCCAGGATGTAGAACACAGTTATCTATCTGCTGTGGTGATGACAGTAATACACAGGATGTAGAACACAGTTATCTATCTGCTGTGGTGATGACAGTAATACCCAGGATGTAGAACACAGTTATCTATCTGCTGTGGTGATGGCAGTAATACCCAGGATGTAGAACACAGTTATCTCTGCTGTGGTGATGACAGTAATACCCAGGATGTAGAACACAGTTATCTATCTGCTGTGGTGATGGCAGTAATACCCAGGATGTAGAACACAGTTATCTAGCTGCTGTGGTGATGACAGTAATACCCAGGATGTAGAACACAGTTATCTAGCTGCTGTGGTGATGACAGTAATACCCAGGATGTAGAACACAGTTATCTAGCTGCTGTGGTGATGACAGTAATACCCAGGATGTAGAACACAGTTATCTATCTGCTGTGGTGATGACAGTAATACCCAGGATGTAGAACACAGTTATCTATCTGCTGTGGTGATGACAGTAATACCCAGGATGTAGAACACAGTTATCTAGCTGCTGTGGTGATGACAGTAATACCCAGGATGTAGAACACAGTTATCTATCTGCTGTGGTGATGACAGTAATACCCAGGATGTAGAACACAGTTATCTAGCTGCTGTGGTGATGACAGTAATACCCAGGATGAAGAACACAGTTATCTAGCTGCTGTGGTGATGACAGTAATACCCAGGATGTAGAACACAGTTATTCTACCACTATCAGATTAGAGCAAAAAGGGATACTAGACATCTACCACCCAAATACCACTATCAGATTAGTGCCATAAGGGATACTAGACATCTACCACCCAAATACCACTATCAGATTACAGCCATAAGGGAGACTAGACATCTAACACCCACATACCACTATCAGATTAGAGCCATAAGGGAAACTAGACATCTACCACTACCAGATTAGAGTCATAAGGGAGACTAGACATCTACCACTACCATATTACAGCCATAAGGGAGACTAGACATCTACAACCCCACTACCACAATCAGATTAGAGCCATAAAGGAGACTAGACATCTACCACCCCATTACCACTATCAGATTAGAGCCATAAGGGAGACTAGACATCTACCACTACCAGATTAGAGCCATAAGGGACTCCAGACATGTATCAAATCTGATAGTGGTAGTTGGGTGGTAGATGTCTAGACTCCCTTATGGCTCTAATATGGTAGTGGTAGATGTCTAGACTCCCTTATGGCTCTAATATGGTAGTGGTAGATGTCTAGTCTTCCTTATGACTCTAATCTGATAGTGGTACATGTCTAGGCTCCCTTATGGTTCTAATCTGATAGTAGTAGATGTATAGTCTCCTTTATGGCTCTAATCTGATTGTGGAAGTGGGGTGGTTGATGTCTGTCGTGGAAGATTCAGAATTGGTTGGTAACATATGTAAGATGTTTTATATTCATAATATGTGTGTAAGTTACTTCTCATCAGAATGGTATGTTTGTATAATACTGTGGCGGGATCAAAAACCTACCACGATCAGATTAGAGCAAAAAAGGAGCCTAGGCATCTACCACTATCAGATTAGAGCCACAAGGGAGACATCTAACACCCCACTACCACGATCAGATTAGAGCAAAAAGGGAGCCTAGGCATCTACCACTATCAGATTAGAGCCACAAGGGAGACATCTAACACCCCACTACCACTATCAGATTAGAGCAAAAAGGGAGCCTAGGCATCTACCACTATCAGATTAGAGCCACAAGGGAGACATCTAACACCCCACTACCACGATCAGATTAGAGCCAAATGGGAGACTAGGTGTCTACCACCCCACTACCACTATCAGATTACAGCCATAAAGGAGACTAGACATCTGTCACCCCACTACCACGATCAGATTAGAGCAAAAAGGGAGCCTAGGCATCTACCACAACATTACCACTATCTGATTAGTACCATAAGGGATACTAGACATCTACCACCCGAATACCACTATCAGATTAGAGCCAAATGGGAGACTAGGCATCTACCACTATCAGATTAGAGCAAAAAGGGAGCCTAGGCATCTACCACCCGAATACCACGATCAGATTAGAGCAAAAAGGGAGCCTAGGCATCTACCACTATCAGATTAGAGCCACAAGGGAGACATCTAACACCCCACTACCACTATCAGATTAGAGCCAAATGGGAGACTAGGTGTCTACCACTATCAGATTAGAGCCATAAGGGAGAATAGACATCTACCACTATCAGATTAGAGCCATAAGGGGGCATATACATCAACCACTTTTAGATTAGAGCCATAAGGGAGTCTAGGCATCTACCACTATCAGATTAGAGCCGTAAGGGAGACTAGACATCTACCACTATCAGATTAGAGCCGTAAGGGAGACTAGACTTCTACCACCATCAGATTAGAGCCATAAGGGAGACTAGACTTCTACCACCATCAGATTAGAGCCATAAGGGAGATTATGCATCTACCACCCCACTACCACAATCAGATTAGAGCCGTAAGGGAGACTAGACTTCTACCACCATCAGATTAGAGCCATAAGGGAGACTAGACTTCTACCACCATCAGATTAGAGCCATAAAGGAGATTATGCATCTACCACCCCACTACCACAATCAGATTAGAGCCATAAGGGAGAAGAGGCATCTACCACCCCACTACCACAATCAGATTAGAGCCATTAGGGAGACTAGGCATCTACCAACCCACTATAACTATTAGTTTAGAGCCATAAGGGAGAAAATGCACTCTTAGAGCCACCCACACCATACCACTATCAGATTAGAGCAAAAGGAGATTAGACGTCTACCACCCCACTTCCACTATCAGATTAGACCCATACGGGAGGCTAGACATCTACCACTATCAGATTAGAGCCATTAGGTAGACTAGACATCTACCACTATCAGATTAGAGCCATTAGGGAGTCTAGACATCCACCACCCCACTACCACAATCAGATTAGAGCCGTAAGGGAGACTAGATTTCTACCACCATCAGATTAGAGCCATAAGGGAGATTATGCATCTACCACCCCACTACCACAATCAGATTAGAGCCATAAGGGAGACTAGATTTCTACCACCATCAGATTAGAGCCATAAGGGAGATTATGCATCTACCACCCCACTACCACAATCAGATTAGAGCCATAAGGGAGAAGAGGCATCTACCACCCCACTACGACCATCAGATTAGAGCCGTAATGGAGACTAGATTTCTACCACCATCAGATTAGAGCCATAAGGGAGATTATGCATCTACCACCCCACTACCACAATCAGATTAGAGCCATAAGGGAGAAGAGGCATCTACCACCCCACTACGACAATCAGATTAGATTTATTAGGGAGACTAGGCATCTACCAACCCACTATAACTATTAGTTTAGAGCCATAAGGGAGAAAATGCATCTACCACCTCACTACCACTATCAGAATAGAGCCATAAAGGAGATTAGACATCTACCACCCCACTTCCACTATCAGATTAGACCCATAAGGAGGCTAGACATCTACCACTATCAGATTAGAGCCATTAGGTAGACTAGACATCTACCACTATCAGATTAGAGCCATTAGGGAGACTAGACATCTACCACCCCACTACCACTATTAGATTAGAGCCATAAAGGAGACTAGACATATACCACCATCAGATTAGAGCCATAAGGGAGACTAGACTTCTACCACTATCAGATTTGAGCCATAAGGGAGAATAGACATCTACCACCCCACTACCACTATCAGATTAGAGCCAAAAGGGAGACTAGTTGTCTACCACTATCAGATTAGAGCCAAAAGGGAGACTAGGTGTCTACCACCCCACTACCACTATCAGATTAGAGCCAAAAGGGAGACTAGACATCTACCACCCCACTACCACTATCAGATTAGAGCCAAAAGGGAGACTAGGTGTCTACCACTATCAGATTAGAGCCAAAAGGGAGACTAGGTGTCTACCACCCCACTACCACTATCAGATTAGAGCCATAAGGGAGACTAGACATCTACCACTATCAGATTAGAGCCGTAAAGGAGATTATGCATCTACCACCATCAGATTAGAGCCGTAAAGGAGATTATGCATCTACCACTCCACTACCACAATCAGATTAGAGCCATAAGGGGCATATACATCAACCACTATCAGATTAGAGCCGTAAGGAGACTAGATTTCTACCACCATCAGATTAGAGCCATAAGGAGACTAGACTTCTACCACCATCAGATTAGAGCCATAAAGGAGATTATGCATCTACCACCCCACTACCACAATCAGATTAGAGCCATAAGGGAAACGAGGCATCTACCACCCCACTTCCACAATCAGATTAGAGCCAAAAGGAGACTAGACATCTACCACTATCAGATTAGAGCCATAAGGGAGCCATAAGGAGATTATGCATATACCACCCCACTACCACGATCAGATTAGAGCCATAAGGAGACGAGGCATCTACCACCCCACTACCACAATCAGATTAGAGCCATTAGTTGGTAAATTGGTGGTTGAAGATATCCCTCTAGTGGTGTGGGGGCTGTGCTTTGGCAAAGTGGGTGGAGTTATATCCTTCCTGTTTGGCCCTGTCCGGGGTGTCTCGGATGGGGCCACAGTGTCTCCTGACCCCTCCTGTCTCAGCCTCCAGTATTTATGCTGCAGTAGTTTATGTGTCGGGGCTAGGGTCAGTTTGTTATATCTGGAGTACTTCTCCTGTCCTATTCGGTGTCCTGTGTGAATCTAAGTGTGCGTTCTCTAATTCTCTCCTTCTCTCTTTCTTTCTCTCTTGCCTGGAGGACCTGAGCCCCCGTGCCCCAGAGGACCTGAGCCCTAGGACCATGCCCCAGGACTACCTGACATGATGACTCCTTGCTGTCCCCAGTCCACCTGGCCATGCTGCTGCTCCAGTTTCAACTGGCCTGGGCCCTAGGACCATGTCCCAGGACTACCTGACATGATGACTCCTTGCTGTCCCCAGTCCACCTGACTGTGCTGCTGCTCCAGTTTCAACTGTTCTGCCTTACTATTATTCGACCATGCTGGTCATTTATGAACATTTGAACATCTTGGTCATGTTCTGTTATAATCTCTACCCGGCACAGCCAGAAGAGGACTGGCCACCCCACATAGCCTGGTTCCTCTCTAGGTTTCTTCCTAGGTTTAGGCCTTTCTAGGGAGTTTTTCCTAGCCACCGTGCTTTTACACCTGCATTGCTTGCTGTTTGGGGTTTTAGGCTGGGATTCTGTACAGCACTTTGAGATATCAGCTGATGTACGAAGGGCTATATAAATAAATTTGATTTGATTTTGATTTGATTAGGGAGACTAGGCATCTACCACCCCACTACCACCATCAGATTAGAGCCATAAGGAAAAATGCATCTACCACCTCACTACCACTATCAGATTAGAGCCATAAAGGAGACTAGACATCTACTAGACATTAACAATATATATATATATATATATATATATATATATATATATATATATATATACCACACCTCATCAGTCCTTATCTGTGGTACTGTATATTAACTATATACCACACCTCCTCAGTCCTTATCTGTGGTACTGTATATTAACTATATACCACACCTCATCAGTCCTCACTATCTGTGGTACTGTATATTAACCATATACCACACCTCCTCAGTCCTTATCTGTGGTACTGTATATTAACTATATACCACACCTCCTCAGTCCTTATCTGTGGTACTGTATATTAACTATATACCACACCTCCTCAGTCCTTATCTGTGGTACTGTATATTAACTATATACCACACCTCCTCAGTCCTTATCTGTGGTACTGTATATTAACTATATACCACACCTCCTCAGTCCTTATCTGTGGTACTGTATATTAACTATATACCACACCTCCTCAGTCCTTATCTGTGGTACTGTATATTAACTATATACCACACCTCCTCAGTCCTTATCTGTGGTACTGTATATTAACTATATACCACACCTCCTCAGTCCTTATCTGTGGTACTGTATATTAACTATATACCACACCTCCTCAGTCCTTATCTGTGGTACTGTATATTAACTATATACCACACCTCCTCAGTCCTTATCTGTGGTACTGTATATTAACTATATACCACACCTCCTCAGTCCTTATCTGTGGTACTGTATATTAACTATATACCACACCTCCTCAGTCCTTATCTGTGGTACTGTATATTAACTATATACCACACCTCCTCAGTCCTTATCTGTGGTACTGTATATTAACTATATACCACACCTCCTCAGTCCTTATCTGTGGTACTGTATATTAACTATATACCACACCTCCTCAGGCCTTATTGATTAATTACAACACATAGGTGTATTATAAGGCATTATAAAGGTCATTAAAATAATGATACATACGTACTTCATAGAAACTGTTACTCTTCATATATTCTAACAACTCACATTTTAAGATTAATTATGTCATTTGTTCCATGTTAAGGGCTCTAACCTTGGAACAAAACTATTTGTCTCCCTCTTGCTGTTGCATGCAGTTCCTCTCTCTCTTCCTCCATTCCTCTAACCCCTCCCTCCTTTCTAACCCCACCCCGCTGGCAGAACCAGGAAGTCCCTCCCCTTCCCACAAACTCTCTTCTGAGGAAACGAAACTGATCGGAGTCTCTCTGTCGTCTGTCTGTGTGACAGTGAACAACCGTTCAAATGGCTCAACAGGGAGTTCTGCTGGACCAGGACCAGTTCTGTTGTTCTGTCTGTCTGGATCTACTGAAGGAGCCGGTGGCTATTCCCTGTGGACACAGTTACTGTAGGAGCTGTATTGAGGGCTGCTGGGATCAGGATGTCCTGAAAGGGGTCTATAGCTGTCCTCAGTGCAGAGAGACCTTCACTCCAAGGCCTAATCTGAGGAAAAATAACATGTTGGCTGAGGTGGTGGAGAAACTGAGGAAGACAGGACTCCAGGCTGCTCCCCCTCCTGCTCTGTGCTATGCTGGACCTGGAGATGTGGCGTGTGATGTCTGCACTGGGACCAGAAAGCAGAAAGCCCTCATGTCCTGTCTGGTGTGTCTGGCCTCTTACTGTGAGACTCACCTGCAACCTCACTATGAATCTCCTGCTTTGAAGAAGCACAAGCTGGTCAAAGCCACGGCACAACTACAGGATAAGATCTGCTCTCATCATGACAAACTGCTGGAGGTTTACTGTCGTACCGATCAGCAGTGTATCTGTTATCTGTGTGTGATGGATGAACATAAAGGCCATGATACAGTGTCAGCTGCAGCAGAGAGGACTGAGAAACAGGTAAGACCAGAACAACTTGTTGGTGGCTGTCTGATAAACAAAGAATTAAAGATACAGTAGGAACTAAATCTGTTTGAATATGAGATTCAAATTAAATGGATCCACAGCAGAACAAATATGAACACAAACCTTGAGTATATAGATATGTTAACCCAGATTCTACAAATGTATCACCATTTTCTAACGTCAAACACTATTATCATTCTGAATGGCCTTTTATGAGTACAAAGTTCAGTCTCAACCCCTTGATACATGTAGGCCTACCATAAAAACTATAATTCACATAGCAACATAATATAATATTGTAAAGGGACTTCCTCAGGATTGTAGACCTTCCTCTCTATGGGTCCTATGTCACATTACTATACTATTGATCTACTGGACTAATAAAGTTTGATAGCTCATTGAAGAGTGATTCTCCACAGAGGCAGCTGGGGATGAGTCAGCAGAAGGTCCAGCAGAGATTCCAGGAGAGAGAGAAGGAGCTGAAGGAGCTCCAACAGGCTGTGGAGTCTTTCAAGGTGAGTATTGTTGACCAGAGGAGACACAATTTCACTTCTCTCCTCCAGTCAGAGAGAGAGAGAGAGGGGCCCCTATTCAATCCCACTGACCCCACTGTTGGGAACAGGCTGTCTGGACCCCTTTCAGAGAATAGACT
>NW_027039206.1:15000-35000 GCF_034236695.1 Oncorhynchus nerka | reverse complement strand
TGTCTGTCCCTCTCTGTCTGTCCCTCTCTATCCGTCCCTCTCTGTCTGTCCCTCTCTGTCTGTCCCTCTCTGTCCGTCCCTCTCTGTCCGTCCCTCTCTGTCTGTCCCTCTCTGTCTGTCCCTCTCTGTCTGTCCCTCTCTGTCTGTCCCTCTCTGTCTGTCCCTCTCTGTCTGTCCCTCTGTCTGTCCCTCTCTGTCTGTCCCTCTCTGTTCCTCCCTCTCTGTCTGTCCCTCTCTGTCCGTCCCTCTCTGTCCGTCCCTCTCTGTCCGTCCCTCTCTGTCCGTCCCTCTCTGTCTGTCCCTCTCTGTCTGTCCCTCTCTGTCTGTCCCTCTCTGTCTGTCCTCTCTCTCCCTCTCTGTCTGTCCCTCTCTGTCTGTCCCTCCTGTTCCTCCCTCTGTCCGTCCCTCTCTGTCCGTCCCTCTCTGTCCGTCCCTCTCTGTCCGTCCCTCTCTGTCCGTTCCTCTCTGTCTGTCCCTCTCTGTCTGTCCCTCTCTGTCTGTCCCTCTCTGTCTGTCCCTCTCTGTCTGTCCCTCTCTGTCTGTCCCTCTCTGTCTGTCCCTCTCTGTCCGTCCCTCTCTGTCCGTCCCTCTCTGTCCGTCCCTCTCTGTCCGTCCCTCTCTGTTCCTCCCTCTCTGTCTGTCCCTCTCTGTCTGTCCCTCTCTGTCTGTCCCTCTCTGTCTGTCCCTCTCTGTCTGTCCCTCTCTGTTCCTCCCTCTCTGTCTGTCCCTCTCTGTTCCTCCCTCTCTGTTCCTCCCTCTCTGTCTGTCCCTCTCTGTCCGTCCCTCTCTGTCCGTCCCTCTCTGTCTGTCCCTCTCTGTTCCTCCCTCTCTGTTCCTCCCTCTCTGTCTGTCCCTCTCTGTCTGTCCCTCTCTGTCCGTCCCTCTCTGTCCGTCCCTCTCTGTCCGTCCCTCTCTGTCCGTCCCTCTCTGTCCGTCCCTCTCTCTGTCCCTCTCTGTCCGTCCCTCTCTGTCTGTCCCTCTCTGTCTGTCCCTCTCTGTCTGTCCTTCTCTGTCTGTCCCTCTCTGTCCGTCCCTCTCTGTCTATCCCTCTCTGTCTGTCCCTCTCTGTCCGTCCCTCTCTGTCTGTCCCTCTCTGTCTGTCCCTCTCTGTCTGTCCCTCTCTGTTCCTCCCTCTCTGTTCCTCCCTCTCTGTTCCTCCCTCTCTGTCTGTCCCTCTCTGTCTGTTCCTCTCTGTCTGTCCCTCTCTGTCTGTCCCTCTCTGTCTGTCCCTCTCTGTCCGTCCCTCTCTGTCCGTCCCTCTCTGTCCGTCCCTCTCTGTCTGTCCCTCTCTGTCTGTCCCTCTCTGTCTGTCCCTCTCTCTGTCTGTCCCTCTCTCTCTCTGTCCATCCCTCTCTGTCTGTCCGTCCCTCTCTGTCTGTCCCTCTCTGTCCGTCCCTCTCTGTCTGTCCCTCTGTCTGTCCCTCTGTCTGGCTGTCCCTCTCTGTCTGTCCCTCTGTCTGTCTGTCCCTCTCTGTCTGTCTGTCCCTCTGTCTGTCCGTCCCTCTCTCTCTCTGTCCGTCCCTCTCTGTCTGTCTGTCCGCCCCTCTCTCTCCGTCCGTCCCTCTCTCTCTCTCTGTCTGTCCGTCTCTCTCTCTCTCTCTCTGTCCGTCCCCCTCTCTCTCTCTGTCTGTCTGTCTGTCTGTCTGTCTCTCTCTCTCTCTCTGTCCGTCCCCCTCTCTGTCTGTCTGTCTGTCTGTCTGTCTGTCTCTCTCTCCCTCTCTGTCTGTCCCTCTCTGTCCGTCCGTCCCTCTCTGTCTGTCTCTCTGTCTGTCCCTCTGTCTGTCTGTCCGTCCCTCTCTGTCTGTTCGTCCCTCTCTGTCTGTTCGTCCCTCTCTGTCCGTCCCTCTCTGTCCGTCCCTCTCTGTCTGTCCCTCTGTCTGTCTGTCCCTCTCTGTCTGTCCCTCTCTGTCTGTCTCTCTGTCTGTCCCTCTGTCTGTCTGTCCGTCCCTCTCTGTCTGTTCGTCCCTCTCTGTCTGTTCGTCCCTCTCTGTCCGTCCCTCTCTGTCCGTCCCTCTCTGTCTGTCCCTCTGTCTGTCTGTCCGTCCCTCTCTCTCTCTGTCCGTCCCTCTCTGTCTGTCTGTCTGTCTCTCTCTCTCTCCGTCCCCCTCTCTGTCTGTCTGTCCGTCCCTCTCTCTCTCCGTCCGTCCCTCTCTCTCTGTCTGTCCGTCTCTCTCTCTCTCTCCGTCCCTCTCTCTCTCTCTCCCTCTCTCTCTCTCTCTCCGTCCCTCTCTCTCTGTCTGTCTGTCTGTCTGTCTGTCTGTCTGTCTGTCTCTGTCCGTCCCCCTCTCTCTCTGTCTGTCTGTCTGTCTGTCTGTCTGTCTGTCTCTCTCTCTCTCTCTCTCTGTCCGTCCCTCTCTCTCTCTCCGTCTGTCTGTCTGTCTGTCTCTCTCTCTCTCTCTCTCTGTCTCTCTCTCTCTCTCTCTGTCCGTCCCCCTCTCTGTCTGTCTGTCTGTCTGTCTCTCTCTCTCTCTCTCTGTCCGTCCCCCTCTCTCTCTCTCTGTCTGTCCCTCTCTCTCTGTCTCTCTCTCCAGAGGTATCAGTCTCTCTCTCTCTCCAGAGGTATCTGTCTCTCTCTCTCTGTCCATCCCCCTCTCTCTCTCTGTCTGTCCGTCCCTCTCTGTCTGTCCGTCTCTCTCTCTCTCTCTCTCCAGAGGTATCTGTCTCTCTCTCTCTGTCCGTCCCTCTCTGTCTGTCCGTCTCTCTCTCTCTCTCTGTCCGTCCCCCTCTCTGTCTCTCTCTCTCTGTATCTGTCTCTCTCTGTCCGTCCCTCTCTCTCTCTCTCTCTCTGTCCGTCTCTCTCTCTCTCTCTCTCTCTGTCTCTCTCCAGAGTTATCAGTCTCTCTCTCTCTGTCTCTCTGTCTCTCTCCAGAGTTATCAGTCTCTCTCTCTCTCTCTCTCTGTCTCTCTCCAGAGGTATCAGTCTCTCTCTCTCTCTCTCTCTCCAGAGGTATCAGTCTCTCTCTCTCTCTCTCTCTCTCCAGAGGTATCAGTCTCTCTCTCTCTCTCTCTCTCCAGAGGTATCAGTCTCTCTCTCTCTCTCTCTCTCCAGAGGTATCAGTCTCTCTCTCTCTCTCTCTCTCTCCAGAGGTATCAGTCTCTCTCTCTCTCTCTCTCTCTCCAGAGGTATCAGTCTCTCTCTCTCTCTCTCTCTCTCCAGAGGTATCAGTCTCTCTCTCTCTCTCTCTCTCTCCAGAGGTATCAGTCTCTCTCTCTCTCTCTCTCTCTCTCAGATATCTCTCTCTCTCTCTCTCCAGAGGTATCAGTCTCTCTCTCTCTCTCCCTCTCTCTCCAGAGTTATCAGTCTCTCTCTCTCTCTCTCTCTCTCCAGAGGTATCAGTCTCTCTCTCTCTCTCCAGAGTTATCAGTCTCTCTCCAGTATCAGTGTATCTTCAGACTTACCCAGCATCGTTGTCCGTCCTCTTCAGTACTTTGGAGATGTGAGTAAGACTGTGTCTGAACTGAGAGAGAAACTAGAAGACTTCCTTAAAGGAGAATGGACCAAGATCTCCACTACAGGTGTGTTGAAAACAATAAGAACATCAACTTTAGACCATTGAAAGTTCCCTACTAGTCATATACATGTGGAATATGGTCTGATGATAACATTCCCTCTCTCTGTCAATGTGTTTGTGTGTCTGTAGTGAATATAGTGGATGTTGTACTGCCTCCAGAGCCCAAGACCAGAGAACAGTTGTTACAATGTGAGTCTCTTTATTGTGAAGTAACTAACAGTCTCTTTTTACTGACACTCCTAACAATCCCTCTAGAAATATATAGCAATAGTAGATCTAATCAAAGACTGGGTATCTATCTGACTCCTCATATTTCTCTGATTTGATCTCTGCTGGGCTCTAATCAAAGACAGGGTAGATACAGTATCTGACTTAACTTATTGTTCTGACTCCCCTCATTGGTCTCTGCTCTTCTCCCAGATTCCTGTCAGCTCACACTGGACCCAAACACAGCACACACACACCTCTCTCTGTCTGAAGGGAACAGAAAGGTGACCTATACAGGCCAAGTCCAACCATATCCTGACCATCCAGACAGATTCACCAACTACTACCAGGTTCTGTGTAGAGAGGGTCTGTCTGGACGCTGTTACTGGGAGGTGGAGAGGACTGGTGTTGTTTATACAGCAGTCTCATATAAAGACATCAGCAGAACAGAGACAGATAGTAGATTTGGAGACAATAACAAGTCCTGGAGTTTAAAGTACTATAGTGGTGGTTATTGGTTCAGACACAATAATGTTGAGACTAAAGTATCAGGCCCTCAGTCCTCCAGAGTAGGAGTGTACCTGGATCACAAGGCAGGTACTCTGTCCTTCTACAGTGTCTCTGACACAATGACCCTCCTCCACAGAGTCCAGACCACATTCACTCAGCCCCTCTATCCTGGGTTTGGTCTCTCTGGTTCTGCTGAGCTGGTTAAACTGTAAACTGATTAGTTATTAATTAAAATTCAATCCAATGTTTTAATCTTGTCCATTTCCATGAATCATGATGTCTGGTGTTGATGTATATTGGTTGTCATTCAGAACCATTGATATGTTTTCTCAGTTGGTTCTCTGTCTCTATGTAATTCTCCTCAGTATCATTGATCAGCTTGTTGGCTCGGTCCTAATTGATGTGTTCTCTGTCACCTGGAGCAGCATGGAAAATGGTCCAGGAACTAAAGGACAATTCAGGACTAGTCAGCCCACTACAAGCTGGTATCACTTACTTTCTACTAAACTATATGGTCTGGTTTCCCAGACACAGATGAATCCTAGTCCTGGACTAAACAGTATGTTCAATGTAGATGTCCAGGAAACCGGCCCTAAATGTGTCATCTTTCATCCTCCCATACTGCTCAGTCCAGCAACATTAAACCTGTCCAGCAGGTGGTGCTGTTGACCAAACAATAAAACCAGCAGATATCTTGACTTGCCACTCAGTATATCAGTAATGTTCAGAATAGTACTTTAATATCATTGGAGATTGATGGTCTTTTTAATCCACTATCCAGAGTCAGGAACAGATGAAGTTAGGTCTGCTACTGTTCAGTGATTAAATAGGATTTATGGTGATGGGAAATAATAAAAAACACTCAACTTCATCTCGTAATAGTTTTCCTTTGTTATTTATTCCAAGGTGTGTCTTTAACTTGTAAATGTATTGTGTGGAGGTGAGCTAGTGGTGTGGCTGATAGAATAGAATGAAAAGGGAGGAGGGGAGGAAGAGGGGAGGAGTGAAGGGCTGTTGAAGAAACCAGATGAGGAAGAGGAAGATGTTCAGGGGAATTACTGTCTCTGTTCCAAATGGTTCCCTATTCCCTACGTAGTGCACTACGGGGCTTCTGACCAGGTCTAAAGTAGTGTTCTACGTAGGGAATAGGGTGTAGATTTATTACAATATCATGCTTTAGTGTTTGGCACAAAAATATATTAGATCTCCACCCCCACTTCCTGTCTGTCATCCCCAGTTCTGTTAAGACTTCCTCTCATTGAACTGGGCCATTCTAAATGGTCACTTTGTATTGATAGTCCATACTGGTCTTTACTATGGTTCTACATACAGTACCTGTATTGATAGTCCATACTGGTCTTTACTATGGTTCTACATACAGTACCTGTATTGATAGTCCATACTGGTCTTTACTATGGTTCTACATACAGTATCTGTATTGATAGTCCATACTGGTCTTTACTATGGTTCTACATACAGTATCTGTATTGATAGTCCATACTGGTCTTTACTATGGTTCTACATACAGTATCTGTATTGATAGTCCATACTGGTCTTTACTATGGTTCTACATACAGTACCTGTATTGATAGTCCATACTGGTCTTTACTATGGTTCTGTACCTGTATTGATAGTCCATACTGGTCTTTACTATGGTTCTACATACAGTACCTGTATTGATAGTCCATACTGGTCTTTACTATGGTTCTACATACAGTATCTGTATTGATAGTCCATACTGGTCTTTACTATGGTTCTACATACAGTACCTGTATTGATAGTACATACTGGTCTTTACTATGGTTCTACATACAGTATCTGTATTGATAGTCCATACTGGTCTTTACTATGGTTCTACATACAGTATCTGTATTGATAGTCCATACTGGTCTTTACTATGGTTCTACATACAGTACCTGTATTGATAGTCCATACTGGTCTTTACTAAAAAGTTCTACATAACCCTATGGACCTGAATTGATAGTCCATACAGTCTTTACTAAAAACCTGTAAAACCCTATGGACCTGAAAGGGACTGCAGTGTGCTCCAGTCTCCAGCAGGGGCAGTAAAACCTATGGACCTGAAAGGGACTGCAGTGTGCTCCAGTCTCCAGCAGGGGGCAGTAAAACCCTATGGACCTGAAAGGGACTGCAGTGTGCTCCAGTCTCCAGCAGGGGGCAGTAAAACCCTATGGACCTGAAAGGGACTGCAGTGTGCTCCAGTCTCCAGCAGGGGGCAGTAAAACCCTATGGACCTGAAAGGGACTGCAGTGTGCTCCAGTCTCCAGCAGGGGGCAGTAAAACCCTATGGACCTGAAAGGGACTGCAGTGTGCTCCAGTCTCCAGCAGGGGGCAGTAAAACCCTATGGACCTGAAAGGGACTGCAGTGTGCTCAGTCTCCAGCAGGGGGCAGTAAGACCCTATGTGTTCCAGTCTCCAACATGATTCAAAAACATGTTAAATCAAAAATAAACTAATTTGAATAACCAATCAGCTTATCTCATAAAGCAATGGAGTAGAAACTGGTGTTTCTCATTCATTTTATAATTAAATCCCACCTGTTTCTATCATTTCTAGTGAGATTGTTCTGGTCTCACCAGAAAGTCAGGATACAGGGCATTTGACACCATTAAATATTTCCTCTCCCTTTTCTTTCCCTGTCCTTCACAAACCATTTCAAAACCTTCCAAACATTTCCATCCTTCTGCAAACCCAATTTACAACTGAATTGAAAAGACCCCATCCAAAATAAATCCCACAGTATCAACACCACTAATGCATATTGGTAACCAGTAAATTGTGTGTGCTGGTGAACCGTAGGTCAAAAACACACCTGAACAAGGCCTCACTTATCTGGAAGTCTGTTTATGGCCTAATCCAGATACTTTTATCCTGCTCTCCCCGATACCACAGTCTCCGGGGACATTCCAACGAGAGATAATGAAACCCCCTTTTCTGGAAAAGAAATTGTACATTTCGTTAGCATTCACTATGTTACATTTTAATCAGCAAGTCAAAATGTATTAATTATTAAATGTATGAAATAAACCAAACATGATAATTGTAAACCATGATAATTGTAAATCTTCTTTATAATTGTAAATCCACTGTCTTTACTCTCATCATTAAATATTTGTTTGTTTCAACCCACCAACGTTTATGTATCTTTTATTCAGTCCCATTCTCCAGAACCACCACAATGTTCATGAACTAACTGAAAACATGTCCACTTCATTTTAGGTTTAGTAACCCCTTTGCTAATTCCTCGTTACCCCTCCACCACTTTCCTACATTCTAGAAACCTATTTCAGAATAAAACCACATCAAATTTAAATCTATTTCAGAATAAAATCACATCAAATGTTATAAAAATAAACATCAAGGCTTTCTGAATTAACAAGGAGTGTTTGGCCATATAATTTAAATGTGTTCCCTTTAGAATCCCTTCCCTGGCATTTAATTTAAAAATGTGTTCCTGTGAATCCCTTCCTGGCATTTCACTGAGATTCTTCATCCCAAAATACGTTTTCCTGTGATCCCTGGCATTTCACTGAGATTCTTCATCCCAAAATACGTTTTCCTGTGATCCCTGGCATTTCACCAGATTCTTCATCCCAAAATACGTTTTCCTGTGATCCCTGGCATTTCACTGAGATTCTTCATCCCAAAATACGTTTGATCCCTGGCATTTCACCAGATTCTTCAACCCAAAATGTTTTCCTGTGATCCTGGCATTTCACCAGATTCTTCAAAAAATACGTTTTCCTGTGATCCCTGGCCTCTACTAAAAGTTGGGTAAGTGATCTCATACAACATCCTTCACATAGAATCTGTAACCTCTATGAACCACTATGAATCGAACCGAGGCGATACACCGATATGTGACATTTCCTCTCCTGCTGCTCTCAAAAGGATTTGTTGTTGCTCTTTTGAAAAAGATGCAAACGCAGGTATAGCGTCATTTCCTTCGAATGCAGCAGGTTCCAGTCCCACTTTACACTCCCTTCTCCAATGACCAATAGCCCCTAAAACAGGACTCTGTCTCCCTACGCTGTGATGTCTTTACACTCCCTTCTCCAATGACCAATAGCCCTTAAAACAGGACTCTGTCTCCCTACGCTGTGATGTCTTTACACTCCCTTTTCCAATGACCAAATAGCCCCTAAAACAGGACTCTGTCTCCCTACGCTGTGATGTTTTTACACTACATTTCTGTGGTTTATCTTGGCCATTGAAACTATAGTTAGTGACTATAGTTAGTTATATTCCACTCTCAAAACATCTTGCTCTATTTTATCCACAACCCCCACAATTGCCGTTGTCACGTTCTGACCTTAGTTCTTTTGTTATGTCTTTTTTAGAATGGTCAGGGCGTGAGTTGGGTGGGTTGTCTATGTTTGTTTTTCTATGAGTTGGTATTTCTGTGTTTGGCCTGGTATGGTTCTCAATCAGAGGCAATCATTGTCCCAGGCAGCCTGTTTTCACCCTTGATTTGTGGGTGATTATTTTCTGTGTCTGTGTGTTCCACACAGAACTGTTTCGGTGTTTGTTTCACGTTGTTATTTTGGTATTTTTCTGTGTTCTATTAAAAGTATCATGAACACTTACCACGCTGCGCATTGGTCCTCCGATCCTTCCTATTACTCCTCAGGAGAGGAGGACGACAGCCAGCCCTTCCTATTACTCCTCAGGAGAGGAGGACCCTTCCCTTCCTATTACTCCTCAGGAGAGGAGGATGACAGCCGTTACAGTCCTTCCTATTACTCCTCAGGAGAGGAGGACGACAGCCGTTACAGTCCTTCCTATTACTCCTCAGGAGAGGAGGACGACAGCCGTTACAGTCCTTCCTATTACTCCTCAGGAGAGGAGGACGACAGCCGTTACAGTCCTTCCTATTACTCCTCAGGAGAGGAGGACGACAGCCGTTACAGTCCTTCCTATTACTCCTCAGGAGAGGAGGACGACAGCCGTTACAGTCCTTCCTATTACTCCTCAGGAGAGGAGGACGACAGCCGTTACAGTCCTTCCTATTACTCCTCAGGAGAGGAGGACGACAGCCGTTACAGTCGTTTTGATCACAGGTTTCAAACCTGCCATCAAAGCCGAAATACAAATTATATCAATGTCCTCACATACCCAGTCTTTATGTAGCTGAGTTCATCTATTAATTATATCAATGTCCTCACATACCCAGTCTTTATGTAGCTAAGTACATCTATTAATTATACCAATGTCCTCACATACCCAGTCTTTATGTAGCTGAGTTCATCTATTAATTATACCAATGTCCTCACATACCCAGTCTTTTTGTAGCTGAGTACATCTATTAATTATACCAATGTCCTCACATACCCAGTCTTTATGTAGCTAAGTACATATATTAATTATACCAATGTCCTCACATACCCAGTCTTTATGTAGCTAAGTACATCTATTAATTATACCAATGTCCTCACATACCCAGTCTTTATGTAGCTAAGTACATATATTAATTCCCCATATTCCAGATGAATTGGTAGAAAGCTCTCGTGCTTCTTTCACCGACTCCATGGCTTTATTAAAATCCTCCATCTTACAGGGAGAAACAGGGTCGTTATTATTCCCAAACCTTTCCCTTCTTTAAATAATACACACCTTCTATTAACTATTTTCCAAGGCAGCGCTACACACTTCCCCGGATAATAATTCATTGGTCACAAAACTTAATACCTTGTATTAGAACCTAAACTATAAAGTTTGCAAATGTATTACTGGAGAATATGGATGACTTAATGTCTTATTCCAGTATTGCACCTTAAATATCACATTTATTAATAACCCATATTACCAAATCATTCACACTTGTTTTCCTATTTCCACATAATCTTTCATAACTGTTCAACTTTTCTGGGTTCCTTCCTGCACATTGCTCAGTCTCCCCTGTCCTTTCCAGGTCCTTTTCTTTTACCTGAGAGGCCACAGAGGGAGTCTCCTTCTCATCTTCCACCTTTGTTTCTCTCTTTATTTCCACCACTCTGGACACCAGGGGGTTTTACCTACTGGTTTTACCCACTGGTGCATGGTGGAGGTTTTACCCACTGGTGTATGGTGGAGGTTTTACCCACTGGTTTTACCTACTGGTGTATGGTGGAGGTTTTACCTACTGGTGTATGGTGGAGGTTTTACCCACTGGTTTTACCCACTGGTGTATGGTGGAGGTTTTACCCACTGGTGTATGGTGGGGGTTTTACCCACTGGTGTATGGTGGAGGTTTTACCTACTGGTGTATGGTGGAGGTTTTACCCACTGGTGTATGGTGGAGGTTTTACCCACTGGTTTTACCCACTGGTGCATGGTGGGGGTTTTACCCACTGGTTTTACCTACTGGTGCATGGTGGGGGTTTTACCCACTGGTTTTACCTACTGGTGCATGGTGGAGGTTTTACCCACTGGTGTATGGTGGAGGTTTTACCCACTGGTGTATGGTGGAGGTTTTACCCACTGGTGTATGGTGGAGGTTTTACCCACTGGTTTGGTGGAGGTTTTACCCACTGGTGCATGGTGGGGTTTTACCCACTGGTTTTGGACCCACTGGTGTATGGTGGAGGTTTTACCCACTGGTTTTACCTACTGGTGTATGGTGGAGGTTTTACCCACTGGTGCATGGTGGAGGTTTTACCCACTGGTGTATGGTGGAGGTTTTACCCACTGGTGTATGGTGGAGGTTTTACCCACTGGTTTTACCTACTGGTGTATGGTGGAGGTTTTACCCACTGGTGTATGGTGGAGGTTTTACCCACTGGTTTTACCCACTGGTGTATGGTGGAGGTTTTACCCACTGGTTTTGGACCCACTGGTGTATGGTGGGGGTTTTACCCACTGGTGTATGGTGGAGGTTTTACCCACTGGTGTATGGTGGAGGTTTTACCCACTGGTGCATGGTGGGGGTTTTACCTACTGGTGTATGTTGGAGGTTTTACCTACTGGTGTATGGTGGAGGTTTTACCCACTGGTTTTTTTACCCACTGGTGCATGGTGGAGGTTTTACCCACTGGTGTATGGTGGAGGTTTTACCCACTGGTGCATGGTGGAGGTTTTACCCACTGGTTTATGGTGGAGGTTTTACCTACTGGTGTATGGTGGAGGTTTTACCTACTGGTGTGTATGGTGGAGGTTTTACCCACTGGTGCATGGTGGAGGTTTTACCCACTGGTGTATGGTGGAGGTTTTACCCACTGGTGTATGGTGGAGGTTTTACCCACTGGTTTTACCCACTGGTGCATGGTGGAGGTTTTACTCACTGGTTTTACCTACTGGTGTATGGTGGGGGTTTTACCCACTGGTGCATGGTGGAGGTTTTACCCACTGGTTTATGGTGGAGGTTTTACCCACTGGTGTATGGTGGAGGTTTTACCTACTGGTTTTACCCACTGGTGTATGGTGGGGTTTTTACCCACTGGTTTTACCTACTGGTGTATGGTGGAGGTTTTACCTACTGGTTTTACCCACTGGTGTATGGTGGGGTTTTACCCACTGGTGTATGGTGGAGGTTTTACCCACTGGTTTTACCACTGGTTTTGGAGGTTTTACCTACTGGTTTTACTGGTGTATGGTGGAGGTTTTACCTACTGGTTTTACCCACTGGTGTATGTGGAGGTTTTACCTACTGGTGTATGGTGGAGGTTTTACCTACTGGTTTTACCCACTGGTGTATGGTGGAGGTTTTACCCACTGGTTTTACCCACTGGTGTATGGTGGAGGTTTTACCTACTGGTTTTACCCACTGGTGTATGGTGGGGGTTTTACCCACTGGTGTATGGTGGAGGTTTTACCTACTGGTGTATGGTTTTTACCCACTGGTGTATGGTGGAGGTTTTACCTACTGGTTTTACCCACTGGTGTATGGTGGAGGTTTTACCTACTGGTGTATGGTGGACCCACTGGTTTTGGAGGTTTTACCTACTGGTGCACCTACTGGTGTATGGTGGAGGTTTTACCTACTGGTGCATGGTGGGGGTTTTACCTGGTGTATGGTGGAGGTTTTACCTACTGGTGTATGGTGGGGGTTTTACCTACTGGTGTATGGTGGAGGTTTTACCTACTGGTGCATGGTGGGGTTTTACCCACTGGTGCATGGTGGAGGTTTTACCTACTGGTGCATGGTGGGGTTTTACCTACTGGTGTATGGTGGGGTTTTACCTACTGGTGTATGGTGGAGGTTTTACCCTACTGGTGCATGGTGGGGTTTTACCTACTGGTGCATGGTGGGGTTCTGCCAACCATTCCACCTTCTTCCTGTCTGACTTTTCATTCTTTCTTCAACATTCCTCCAGTTTTCTTTATACTTTCCAACAATCCTTCTGCTTTGAACATGTTTAGCACCTCGTGTTCTCTTTTATTGATCCTTTTCTCTCCTGTCTCACTTGTTTTATGTGTTTTTATTAGAGTTTCCATTTCCTCACATACTGAGACATCAAATGTTCCCTCCTCTGACCATTTAGTGCCCATTTTCCTGCTGCGTTTTCCCATTTCTAAACATTTCTATTAGTTCTTCCTTACATAGGGGACGCCTGGCGCCCAGAATTTATCCTGCTGTTTTACTCATTTTTGCAGCCTGTATTTGTGGTCTTCCTTACCGTCAGTCTCAGTTGTATTCCTTTTTCTGTGTCAGGTCTGCTAGTTACTAGTGTTGTCTTTAATATTAGTCTACTGACAGTTTATATTTGTATTATTGCTGCTCTTTCATTTATTAACTTCCTTATTTGTTCTAACGTTACTGATATTCTTGTTTCCGGGTTTATTTGTCTGTTTATTCCTTTAACTTCCTGCGATATTCCTATTTATTTTGCTCCCTAGTTTCGTTGTATTGTGCTATTGACTTTATTAAAACCTCTCTGTTTCTCTTGTTGTTAGATTTCTCCCTCCTGGTCTGTAACGGTTTTCTTCTGGTGAAAGAGAGGCCTTATCTGTGGTACTGTATATTAACTATATACCTGTAAGGGTTTTCTTCTGGTGAAAGAGAGGCCTTATCTGTGGTACTGTATATTAACTATATACCACACCTCATCAGTCCTTATCTGTGGTACTGTATATTAACTATATACCACACCTCATCAGTCCTTATCTGTGGTACTGTATATTAACTATATACCACACCTCCTCAGTCCTTATCTGTGGTACTGTATAGAACTATATACCACACCTCCTCAGTCCTTATCTGTGGTACTGTATATTAACTATATACCACACCTCCTCAGTCCTTATCTGTGGTACTGTATATTAACTATATACCACACCTCATCAGTCCTTATCTGTGGTACTGTATATTAACTATATACCACACCTCCTCAGTCCTTATCTGTGGTACTGTATATTAACTATATACCACACCTCCTCAGTCCTTATCTGTGGTACTGTATATTAACTATATACCACACCTCCTCAGTCCTTATCTGTGGTACTGTATATTAACTATATACCTGTAAGGGTTTTCTTCTGGTGAAAGAGAGGCCTTATCTGTGGTACTGTATATTAACTATATACCTGTAAGGGTTTTCTTCTGGTGAAAGAGAGGCCTTATCTGTGGTACTGTATATTAACTATATACCTGTAAGGGTTTTCTTCTGGTGAAAGAGAGGCGGACCAAAATGCAGCGTGGTGGTTATTGATGTTTAATATATGAAGACGACTAGACATGAATAAACTAACAAAAACAATAAACGTGTGAAAACCTAACCAGCCCTATCTGGTGCAAACACAGAGACAGGAACAATCACCCACAAAACCCAACACCAAACAGGCTACCTAAATATGGTTCCCAATCAGAGACAATGACTAACACCTGTCTCTGATTGAGAACCATATCAGGCCAAACATAGAAATAGACAAACCAGACACACAACATAGAATGCCCACCCAGCTCACGTCCTGACCAACACTAAAACAAGGAAAACACATACGAACGATGGTCAGAACGTGACATGGTCCAGGGCCAAACCTTCCTAACAGTCCGTTAAGTCCTGGATGTCTTGACCCTGTTCCCTCCTATTGATATCCACCTTATTTTTCTTTCTCTGATTATTGCACTATTGGTTATTGGTTATTACCCCTGTCTCTAGGTTTTATAATGGTTCTCTCTTTTTGAGTATCTGCTTACTTCAAATGTTATTACTTGTATGTTTCTCTGTACTGTATATTCTTCTACCTCGCAGGACAGTATGTCATGTTTAATGGTCTTACTGGTCGATCGCTGATATCGTCATGACATTTATTACCATTTTATTTAGTAATGTTCATGTATTTTTAATTTATCCTGTTCAAACTTCTAGTATTATATTAGTTCAATGGTTATTCATGTACCATTCACACTTGCCTCCTTCGGTGTGGGACTGGGTGCGTCCTCCCTGCCAGGTCACAGTCAAGTGACGGTCCGGGAGAAGTAGTGGGGGACTGGGTGCGTCCTCCCTGCCAGGTCACAGTCAAGTGACGGTCCGGGAGAAGTAGTGTGGGACTGGGTGCGTCCTCCCTGCCAGGTCACAGTCAAGTGACGGTCCGGGAGAAGTAGTGGGGGACTGGGTGCGTCCTCCCTGCCAGGTCACAGTCAAGTGACGGTCCGGGAGAAGTAGTGTGGGACTGGGTGCGTCCTCCCTACCAGGTCACAGTCAAGTGACGGTCCGGGAGAAGTAGTGGGGACTGGGTGCGTCCTCCCTGCCAGGTCACAGTCAAGTGACGGTCCGGGAGAAGTAGTGGGGGACTGGGCGTCCTCCCTGCCAGGTCACAGTCAAGTGACGGTCCGGGAGAAGTAGTGTGGGACTGGGTGCGTCCTCCCTGCCAGGTCACAGTCAAGTGACGGTCCGGGAGAAGTAGTGTGGGACTGGGTGCGTCCTCCCTGCCAGGTCACAGTCAAGTGACGGTCCGGGAGAAGTAGTGGGGGACTGGGTGCGTATTCCCTGCCAGGTCACAGTCAAGTGACGGTCCGGGAGAAGTAGTGTGGGACTGGTGCGTCCTCCCTACCAGGTCACAGTCAAGTGACGGTCCGGGAGAAGTAGTGGGGGACTGGGTGCGTCCTCCCTGCCAGGTCACAGTCAAGTGACGGTCCGGGAGAAGTAGTGGGGGACTGGGTGCGTCCTCCCTGCCAGGTCACAGTCAAGTGACGGTCCGGGAGAAGTAGTGTGGGACTGGGTGCGTCCTCCCTACCAGGTCTCAGTCAAGTGACGGTCCGGGAGAAGTAGTGTGGGACTGGGTGCGTCCTCCCTACCAGGTCACAGTCAAGTGACGGTCCGGGAGAAGTAGTGGGGGACTGGGTGCGTCCCCAATAACTACAGATAACTATAGTTCATTATAGAATTATACCAATCAGTACAGATCACTATAGAAACACATTCTCTTAACAGAAAACACCTACACCATCAATTGCTGCAAAGAAACCACTACTAAAGGACACCAATAATAAGAAGAGACTTGCTTGGGCCAAGAAACACGAGCAATGGACATCTGTTCCCACCGTGAAGCATGGAGGAGGATGGTGCTTTGCTGGTGACACTGTCAGTGATTTATTTAGAATTCAAGGCACACTTAACCAGCATAGCAACCACAGCATTCTGCAGTGATACGCCATCCCATCTGGTTTGTGCTTAGTGGGACTATCATTTGTTTTTCAGCAGGACAATGACCCAACACCCCTCCAGGCTGTGTAAGGGCTATTTGACCAAGAAGGAGAGTGATGGAGTGCTGCATCAGATGACCTGGCCCCCACTTGATTTGTTGAACACGTTTTGGGTTACTACATGATTCCACGTGTGTTATTTAATAGTGTTGATGTCCTCACTATTATTCTACAATGTAGAAAATAGTAAAAATAATGAAAAACCCTTGAATGAGTAGGTGTGTCCAAACTTTTGACTGGTTCTGTATGTTAAGGGGATGGTTCACCCCAGTAGAAAGGTTCATACCTCTAAATACCATCTTATTAGATGGATCCATTTCCCCCCATTAGTTTGGGATTCAGACCTGCAGTCATCTTGATTTCAGACACTTTGGAGAAGTGTTCCACAGGCAGTAAATCTAATGTAGAATAAATGGAACCTGGATCCATTTCATTCTATTAACATGGTTTATGTGTTATAGCAGCAATGGGGTTAAACTGATATTAAAATGACAACTCCATAGGTGGTACCAGGTCAGGGGAGTTCATCTCTGCTCCCAGCATCCCTGGGACAGTACTGATCAACATAGCTGACCTGATGCAGAGGTGGACCAGTGATGTTTTCCTCTCAGTGGTGAGACTTGCCTTTCTATTTGACACACCTTTACCTGATGAGATCATACAAGACGTTACAGGCTGATTGCAGGTGGAAACAGACCTGCGTTAAAATAATGTTGAATATTTAATAAGCAGTGTTTGATTGAGTTTGTTGTAATGGAACCAATAGAAAAGTCCTAAAAGTACAAACAAACCCGCCCGCCTGGAGGACTAAAGGAAATGTTCAAAGTATTTGTAAGATTTCAAACAGTATTTGAATCCAGGGTCCATTACCCTCTATCATCACTCCATGGGGGAGTACAACCATTACCTCTCTCCTCTTTCACATCCCTCTATCATCACTCCATGGGGGAGTACAACCATTACCTCTCTCCTCTTTCACATCCCTCTATCATCACTCCATGGGGAGTACAACCATTACCTCTCTCCCTCTTTCACATCCCTCTATCATCACTCCATGGGGTGTACAACCATTACCTCTCTCCTCTTTCACATCCCTCTATCATCACTCCATGGGGAGTACAACCATTACCTCTCTCCTCTTCACATCCCTCTATCATCACTCCATGGGGAGTACAACCATTACCTCTCTCCTCTTTCACATCCCTCTATCATCACTCCATGGGGAGTACAACCATTACCTCTCTCCTCTTTCACATCCCTCTATCATCACTCCATGGGGGAGTACAACCATTACCTCTCTCCTCTTTCACATCCCTCTATCATCACTCCATGGGGGAGTACAACCATTACCTCTCTCCTCTTTCACATCCCTCTATCATCACTCCATGGGGAGTACAACCATTACCTCTCTCCTCTTTCACATCCCTCTATCATCACTCCATGGGGGAGTACAACCATTACCTCTCTCCTCTTTCACATCCCTCTATCATCACTCCATGGGGGAGACCAAATAATCTCTCCTTCCTCCAAATGTAAAAGCATTGGATTGGTGTTGACATGGGGTAGAGGGAGTTTACATAAACCAGTCATTTCCTTTAAATCCACGAAGGGAAGTGGACAAGTTCACACTTAGAAAGGAGAGATGGAAGGGAAGTGGGAGAGAACCAGATAAAGTTGTAGAGATGAAGGAATATGTGAGTAGAAACCCGCCAGGTACAGATACTGTATGTAGAACCATAGTAAAGACCAGTATGGACTATCAATACAGGTACTGTATGTAGAACCATAGTAAAGACCAGTATGGACTATCAATACAGATACTGTATGTAGAACCATAGTAAAGACCAGTATGGACTATCAATACAAAGTGACCATTTAGAGTCAGGCCCAGTTCAATGAGAGGAAGTCTTAACAGAACTGGGGGGTGACAGACAGGAAGTGGGGGGTGGAGATCTAATATATTTCTGTGCCAAACACTAAAGCATGATATTGTAATAAATCTACACCCTATTCCCTACGTAGAACACTACTTTAGACCTGGTCAGAAGCACCGTAGTGCACTACGTAGGGAATAGGGAACCATTTGGAACATCTTCCTCTTCCTCATCTGGTTTCTTCAACAGCCCTTCACTCCTCCCCTCTTCCTCCTCTCCTCCCTTTTCATTCTATTCTATCAGCCACACCACTAGCTCACCTCCACACAATACATTTACAAGTTAAAGACACACCTTGGAATAAATAACAAAGGAAAACTATTACGAGATGAAGTTGAGTGTTTTTTATTATTTCCCATCACCATAAATCCTATTTAATCACTGAACAGTAGCAGACCTAACTTCATCTGTTCCTGACTCTGGATAGTGGATTAAAAAGACCATCAATCTCCAATGATATTAAAGTACTATTCTGAACATTACTGATATACTGAGTGGCAAGTCAAGATATCTGCTGGTTTTATTGTTTGGTCAACAGCACCACCTGCTGGACAGGTTTAATGTTGCTGGACTGAGCAGTATGGGAGGATGAAAGATGACACATTTAGGGCCGGTTTCCTGGACATCTACATTGAACATACTGTTTAGTCCAGGACTAGGATTCATCTGTGTCTGGGAAACCAGACCATATAGTTTAGTAGAAAGTAAGTGATACCAGCTTGTAGTGGGCTGACTAGTCCTGAATTGTCCTTTAGTTCCTGGACCATTTTCCATGCAGCTCCAGGTGACAGAGAACACATCAATTAGGACCGAGCCAACAAGCTGATCAATGATACTGAGGAGAATTACATAGAGACAGAGAACCAACTGAGAAAACATATCAATGGTTCTGAATGACAACCAATATACATCAACACCAGACATCATGATTCATGGAAATGGACAAGATTAAAACATTGGATTGAATTTTAATTAATAACTAATCAGTTTACAGTTTAACCAGCTCAGCAGTACTATTATAATAGAGACCAAACCCAGGATAGAGGGGCTGAGTGAATGTGGTCTGGACTCTGTGGAGGAGGGTCATTGTGTCAGAGACACTGTAGAAGGACAGAGTACCTGCCTTGTGATCCAGGTACACTCCTACTCTGGAGGACTGAGGGCCTGATACTTTAGTCTCAACATTATTGTGTCTGAACCAATAACCATCACTAGAGCACTTTAAACTCCAGGACTTGTTATTGAATCCAAATCTACCATCATTACCTCTCTCTGTTCTGCTGATGTCTTTATATGAGACTGCTGTATAAACACCACCAGTCCTCTCCACCTCCCAGTAACAGCGTCCAGACAGACCCTCTCTACACAGAACCTGGTAGTAGTAGGTGAATCTGTCTGGATGGTCAGGATATGGTTGGACTTGGTCTGTACAGGTCACCTTTCTGTTCCCTTCAGACAGAGAGAGGTGTGTGTGTGCTGTGTTTGGGTCCAGTGTGAGCTGACAGGAATCTGGGAGAAGAGCAGAGACCAATGAGGGGAGTCAGAACAATAAGTTAAGTCAGATACTGTATCTACCCTGTCTTTGATTAGAGCCCAGCAGAGATCAAATCAGAGAAATATGAGGAGTCAGATAGATACCCAGTCTTTGATTAGATCTACTATTGCTATATATTTCTAGAGGGATTGTTAGGAGTGTCAGTAAAAAGAGACTGTTAGTTACTTCACAATAAAGAGACTCACATTGTAACAACTGTTCTCTGGTCTTGGGCTCTGGAGGCAGTACAACATCCACTATATTCACTACAGACACACAAACACATTGACAGAGAGAGGGAATGTTATCATCAGACCATATTCCACATGTATATGACTAGTAGGGAACTTTCAATGGTCTAAAGTTGATGTTCTTATTGTTTTCAACACACCTGTAGTGGAGATCTTGGTCCATTCTCCTTTAAGGAAGTCTTCTAGTTTCTCTCTCAGTTCAGACACAGTCTTACTCACATCTCCAAAGTACTGAAGAGGACGGACAACGATGCTGGGTAAGTCTGAAGATACACTGATACTGGAGAGAGACTGATACCTCTGGAGAGAGAGAGAGAGAGAGAGACTGATAACTCTGGAGAGAGAGAGAGAGAGAGAGACTGATACCTCTGGAGAGAGAGAGAGAGAGAGAGACTGATACCTCTGGAG
>NW_027039206.1:7500-12500 GCF_034236695.1 Oncorhynchus nerka | reverse complement strand
GGACAGACAGAGAGGGAGGAACAGAGAGGGACGGACAGAGAGGGACGGATAGAGAGGGACAGACAGAGGGACAGACAGAGAGGGACAGACAGAGAGGGAGAGACAGAGAGGGAGGAACAGAGAGGGACAGACAGAGAGGGACAGACAGAGAGGGAGGAACAGAGAGGGAGGAACAGAGAGGGAGGAACAGAGAGGGAGGAACAGAGAGGGAGGAACAGAGAGGGACAGACAGAGAGGGACAGACAGAGAGGGACAGACAGAGAGGGAGGAACAGAGAGGGACAGACAGAGAGGGACAGACAGAGAGGGACAGACAGAGAGGGACAGACAGAGAGGGAGGAACAGAGAGGGAGGAACAGAGAGGGAGGAACAGAGAGGGAGGAACAGAGAGGGAGGAACAGAGAGGGAGGAACAGAGAGGGAGGAACAGAGAGGGACAGACAGAGAGGGAGGAACAGAGAGGGACAGACAGAGAGGGAGGAACAGAGAGGGACAGACAGAGAGGGAGGAACAGAGAGGGACAGACAGAGAGGGAGGAACAGAGAGGGAGGAACAGAGAGGGAGGAACAGAGAGGGACAGACAGAGAGGGACAGACAGAGAGGGAGGAACAGAGAGGGACAGACAGAGAGGGACAGACAGAGAGGGACAGACAGAGAGGGAGGAACAGAGAGGGAGGAACAGAGAGGGAGGAACAGAGAGGGAGGAACAGAGAGGGAGGAACAGAGAGGGAGGAACAGAGAGGGAGGAACAGACAGAGAGGGACAGACAGAGAGGGACAGACAGAGAGGGAGGAACAGAGAGGGACAGACAGAGAGGGACAGACAGAGAGGGAGGAACAGAGAGGGACAGACAGAGAGGGACAGACAGAGAGGGACAGACAGAGAGGGAGGAACAGAGAGGGACAGACAGAGAGGGACGGACAGAGAGGGACAGACAGAGAGGGACGGACAGAGAGGGACGGAGAGAGAGGGAGGAACAGAGAGGGAGGAACAGAGAGGGACAGACAGAGAGGGAGGAACAGAGAGGGACGGACAGAGAGGGACGGATAGAGAGGGACAGACAGAGGGACAGACAGAGAGGGAGAGACAGAGAGGGACAGACAGAGAGGGACAGACAGAGAGGGACAGACAGAGAGGGACGGACAGACAGAGAGGGACAGACAGACAGAGAGGGACAGACAGACAGAGAGGGACAGACAGACAGAGAGGGACAGACAGACAGAGAGGGACGGACAGACAGACAGAGAGGGACGGACAGACAGACAGAGAGGGACGGACAGAGAGGGACAGACAGACAGAGAGGGACAGACAGACAGAGAGGGACAGACAGACAGAGAGGGACAGACAGACAGAGAGAGGGACAGACAGACAGACAGAGAGGGACAGACAGACAGACAGAGAGGGACAGACAGACAGACAGAGAGGGACAGACAGAGAGAGACAGACAGAGAGGGACGGACAGAGAGGGACGGACAGAGAGGGACAGACAGAGAGGGACAGACAGAGAGGGACGGACAGAGAGGGACAGACAGAGAGGGACAGACAGAGAGGGACAGACAGAGAGGGACAGACAGAGAGGGACAGACAGAGAGGGACAGACAGAGAGGGACAGACAGAGAGGGACAGACAGAGAGGGACAGACAGAGAGGGACAGACAGAGAGGGACAGACAGAGAGGGACAGACAGAGAGGGACAGACAGAGAGGGACAGACAGAGAGGGACAGACAGAGAGGGACAGACAGAGAGGGACAGACAGAGAGGGACAGACAGAGAGGGACAGACAGAGAGGGAGGAACAGAGAGGGAGGAACAGAGAGGGAGGAACAGAGAGGGACGGACAGAGAGGGACGGACAGAGAGGGACAGACAGAGAGGGACGGACAGAGAGGGACGGACAGAGAGGGACGGACAGAGAGGGACGGACAGAGAGGGACGGACAGAGAGGGACGAGACAGAGAGGGACAGGACAGAGAGAGGGGACGGACAGAGAGGGACGGACAGAGAGGGACAGACAGAGAGAGAGAGAGGGACAGACAGAGAGGGACGGACAGAGAGGGACGGACAGAGAGGGACAAGACAGAGAGGGACAGACAGAGAGGGACAGACAGAGAGGGACAGACAGAGAGGGACAGACAGAGAGGGACAGACAGAGAGGGACAGACAGAGAGGGACAGACAGAGAGAGACAGACAGAGAGAGACAGACAGAGAGGGACGGACAGAGAGGGACAGACAGAGAGGGACAGACAGAGAGGGACAGACAGAGAGGGACAGACAGAGAGGGACAGACAGAGAGGGACAGACAGAGAGGGACAGAGAGAGGGACAGAGAGAGGGACAGACAGAGAGGGACAGACAGAGAGAGAGAGGGACGGACAGAGAGGGACAGACAGAGAGGGACAGACAGAGAGGGACAGACAGAGAGGGACAGACAGAGAGGGACAGACAGAGAGGGACAGACAGAGAGGGACAGACAGAGAGGGACAGACAGAGAGAGGGACAGACAGAGAGAGAGAGGGACGGACAGAGAGGGACAGACAGAGAGAGAGAGGGACGGACAGAGAGGGACAGACAGAGAGGGACAGACAGAGAGGGACAGACAGAGAGGGACAGACAGAGAGGGACAGACAGAGAGGGACAGACAGAGAGGGACAGAGAGAGGGACAGACAGAGAGGGACAGACAGAGAGAGAGAGGGACGGACAGAGAGGGACAGACAGAGAGGGACAGACAGAGAGGGACAGACAGAGAGGGACAGACAGAGAGAGAGAGGGACAGACAGAGAGGGACGGACAGAGAGGGACAGACAGACAGAGAGGGACAGACAGACAGAGAGGGACAGACAGACAGAGAGGGACAGACAGACAGAGAGGGACAGACAGACAGAGAGGGACAGACAGACAGAGAGGGACAGACAGACAGACAGAGAGGGACAGACAGAGAGAGACAGACAGAGAGGGACGGACAGAGAGGGACAGACAGAGAGGGACGGACAGAGAGGGACAGACAGAGAGGGACGGACAGAGAGGGACAGACAGAGAGGGACAGACAGAGAGGGACAGACAGAGAGGGACAGACAGAGAGGGACAGACAGAGAGGGACAGACAGAGAGGGACAGACAGAGAGGGACAGACAGAGAGGGACAGACAGAGAGAGAGAGAGGGACAGACAGAGAGGGACAGACAGAGAGGGAGGAACAGAGAGGGAGGAACAGAGAGGGACAGACAGAGAGGGACGGACAGAGAGGGACGGACAGAGAGGGAGGAACAGAGAGGGACGGACAGAGAGGGACGGACAGAGAGGGACGGACAGAGAGGGACAGACAGAGAGGGACAGACAGAGAGGGACAGACAGAGAGGGACAGACAGAGAGGGACAGACAGAGAGGGACAGACAGAGAGGGACAGACAGAGAGGGACAGACAGAGAGGGACAGACAGAGAGGGAGGAACAGAGAGGGAGGAACAGAGAGGGAGGAACAGAGAGGGAGGAACAGAGAGGGAGGAACAGAGAGGGACGGACAGAGAGGGACGGACAGAGAGGGACGGACAGAGAGGGACAGACAGAGAGGGACGGACAGAGAGGGACGGACAGAGAGGGACGGACAGAGAGGGACGGACAGAGAGGGACGGACAGAGAGGGACGGACAGAGAGGGACAGACAGAGAGAGAGAGAGGGACAGACAGAGAGGGACAGACAGAGAGGGACGGACAGAGAGGGACAAGACAGAGAGGGACAGACAGAGAGGGACAGACAGAGAGGGACAGACAGAGAGGGACAGACAGAGAGGGACAGACAGAGAGAGAGAGAGGGACAGACAGAGAGGGACAGACAGAGAGGGACAGACAGAGAGGGACAGACAGAGAGGGACAGACAGAGAGGGACAGACAGAGAGGGACAGACAGAGAGGGACAGACAGAGAGAGAGAGAGGGACAGACAGAGAGGGACAGACAGAGAGGGACAGACAGAGAGAGACAGACAGAGAGGGACGGACAGAGAGAGAGCGGGACAGACAGAGAGGGACAGACAGAGAGAGAGAGAGGGACAGACAGAGAGGGACAGACAGAGAGAGACAGACAGAGAGGGACGGACAGAGAGAGAGCGGGACAGACAGAGAGGGACAGACAGAGAGGGACAGACAGAGAGGGACAGAGAGAGGGACAGACAGAGAGGGACAGACAGAGAGGGACAGACAGAGAGGGACAGACAGAGAGGGACAGACAGAGAGGGACAGACAGAGAGAGAGAGGGACAGACAGAGAGGGACACAGAGAGGGACAGACAGAGAGAGAGAGGGACAGACAGAGAGGGACAGACAGAGAGAGAGAGAGAGGGACAGACAGAGAGGACAGAGAGGGACAGACAGACAGAGAGAGGGACAGACAGAGAGAGACAGACAGAGAGGGACAGAACAGAGAGGGACAGAGAGAGGGACAGACAGAGAGACAGACAGAGAGGACAGACAGAGAGGGACAGACAGAGAGGGACAGACAGAGAGGGACAGACAGAGAGGGACAGACAGAGAGGGACAGACAGAGAGGGACAGACAGAGAGAGAGAGAGGGACAGACAGAGAGGGACAGACAGAGAGGGACAGACAGAGAGAGACAGACAGAGAGGGACAGACAGAGAGAGAGAGGGACAGACAGAGAGGGACAGACAGAGAGAGAGAGAGGGACAGACAGAGAGGGACAGACAGAGAGGGACAGACAGAGAGAGACAGACAGAGAGGGACGGACAGAGAGAGAGCGGGACAGACAGAGAGGGACAGACAGAGAGAGAGAGAGGGACAGACAGAGAGGGACAGACAGAGAGGGACAGACAGAGAGAGACAGACAGAGAGGGACGGACAGAGAGAGAGCGGGACAGACAGAGAGGGACGGACAGAGAGGGACAGACAGAGAGGGACAGACAGAGAGGGACAGACAGAGAGGGACAGACAGAGAGGGACAGACAGAGAGGGACAGACAGAGAGGGACAGACAGAGAGGGACAGACAGAGAGAGAGAGGG
>NW_027039206.1:0-2500 GCF_034236695.1 Oncorhynchus nerka | reverse complement strand
AGCAGCAGCCTCCCCCGGGTCCTAGTGCCCGCCCGGTAAGACGGATAAGATGCGATGGAACGGTTGACGGAGAGAAAATAAATCACAGAGAAAATATATTGACTGATATATTGAATTGTTTAGGGTGCTTTAGCTTTGGCTTTAATACATTCTGAAAATACTTGAAAACCAAAAGAGAAAAGAATAGTAGCTCTCCTCAGAAACAACAAAACCCTCACAGACCAACTTCTTCTTCTATGATATAATGGAGGTCCTCAAACCAACGTTAAAGGTGCATGGCGCCACCTCCTGTTCTGGAGTGTGTTCAATCACGGTTTACACCACTCTAAATCCTCCTACCCAACTCAGTACTTCTGAGAAAATAAAAGAGTCCTACTAACTTCTAATAGACCCTCCCCCATCCCCCAAATCACTTCCAAGTGTAATGTTTACTGTTCATTTCTGATTGTTTATTTCACTTTTGTTTATTGTCTATTTCACTTGCTTTGGCAATGTAAACATATATTTCCATGCCAATAAAGCCCTATGAATTTAATTCAATTGAGAGAGAGACAGTTCCATTTTAATGTATAGGGGACATGAGTCAGTCATGGTTACTCATGGTTATGTGATGAGGCAGCCTAGTCGGTTACATGAACCAGTCTATTCTCTGAAAGGGGCCCAGACAGCCTGTTCCCAACAGTGGGGTCAGTGGGATTGGATAGGGGCCCCTCTCTCTCTGGCTGGAGGAGAGAAGTGAAATGGTGTGTCTCCTCTGGTCAACAATACTCACCTTGGAAAGACTCCACAGCCTGTTGGAGCTCCTTCAGCCTCTTCTCTCTCTCCTGGAATCTCTGCTGACCTTCTGCTGACTCATCCCCAGCTGCCTCTGTGGAGAATCACTCTTCAATGAGCTATCAAGTTTTTATTAGTCCAGTAGATCAATAGTATAGTAATGTGACATAGGACCCATAGAGAGGAAGGTCGACAATCCTGAGGAAGTCCCTTTACAATATTATATTGCTATGTGAATGATTATAGTTTTTATGGTAGGCCTACATGTATCAAGGGGTTGAGACTGAACTTTGTACTCATAAAAGGCCATTCAAAATGATAATAGTGTTTGACTTTAGAAAATGGTGATACATTTGGAGAATCTGGGTTAACATATCTATATACTCAAGATTTGTGTTCATAGTTGTGGATCCATTTCATATTGTATATAATGTAATGATCTCATATTCAAACAGATTTAGTTCCTACTGTATCTTTAATTCTTTGTTTATCAGACAGCCACCAACAAGTTGTTCTGGTCTTACCTGTTTCTCAGTCCTCTCTGCTGCAGCTGACACTGTATCATGGCCTTTATGTTCATCCATTGTACACAGATAACAGATACACTGCTGATCGGTACGACAGTAAACCTCCAGCAGTTTGTCATGATGAGAGCAGATCTTCTCCCTGTAGTTGTGCCGTGGCTTTGACCAGCTTGTGCTTCTTGAAAGCAGGAGATTCATAGTGAAGTTGGAGGTGAGTCTCACAGTAAGAGGCCAGACACCCCAGACAGGACATGAGAGCTTTCTGCTTTCTGGTCCCAGTGCAGACATCACACACCACATCTCCAGGTCCAGCATAGCACAGAGCAGGAGGGGAGCAGCCTGAGTCCTGTCTTCCTCAGTTTCTCCACCACCTCAGCCAACATGTTATTTTTCCTCAGATTAGGCCTTGGAGTGAAGGTCTCTGCACTGAGGACAGCTATAGACCCCTTTCAGAACATCCTGATCCCAGCAGCCCTCAATACAGCTCCTACAGTAACTGTGTCCACAGGGAATAGTGACCGGCTCCTTCAGTAGATCCAGACAGACAGAACAACAGAACTGGTCCTTGTCCAGCAGATCTCCCTGTTGAGCCATTTGGACTTGTTGTTCACTGTCACACAGACAGACGACAGAGAGACTCAGATAAGTTTCTGTTTCCTCAGAAGAGAGTTTGTGGGAAGGGGAGGGACTTCCTGGTTCTGGCCAGAGGGGTGGGGTTAGAAAGGAGGGAGGGGTTAGAGGAATGGAGGAAGAGAGAGAGGAACTGCATGCAACAGCAAGAGGGAGACAAATAGTTTAGTTCCAAGGTTAGAGCCCTTAACATGGAACAACACGAGTTGTTAGAATATATGAAGGGTAATGTGAAGTTGTTAGAATATTATAATGAAGGCAACCTAGTGTTGTAATGAAGTACGTGTGTTAATCAGATAAGGACTGATTGTAATGACCTTATAATGCCTTATAAGTACCACAGATATGACTGAGGAGTGTGTTGTAATTAAGTACAATAAGGTCTGAGGAGGTGTGTATAGTTAATATACAGTACCACAGATAAGGACTGAGGAGGTGTGGTATATAGTTACATACAGTACCACAGATAAGGACTGAGGAGGTGTGGTATATAGTTAATATACAGTACCACAGATAAGGGACTGAGGAGGTGTGGTATATAGTTACTATACAGTACCACAGATAAGGACAGA